>NW_021681073.1:0-35955 GCF_001412515.2 Diachasma alloeum
GAGAGAGAGAGAGAGAGAGAGAGAGAAGCTTCTTAATTAAGTCCTGGGATCAAAAATCCCCTAAAGACAATTCAAAAGTATACAAAATATTTATATATACGGAACANGAGAGAGAGAGAGAGAGAGAGAGAGAAGCTTCTTAATTAAGTCCTGGGATCAAAAATCCCCTAAAGACAATTCAAAAGTATACAAAATATTTATATATACGGAACAGGCGGACTTCCAGTACAGCACAAAAATTTGATGATAGAGTTTCATTTGTTTACATTTCATACGATAACTTATGTTCTACAATAGTCCGCCGTTTTACAATTAATATTTTAATTTAGGTTTTTATTAGTTTTGTTTTTTACATTTATTTATGGATTCGATTATTTATTCATCAGTTATTATTGTCTTTTTAAAGCACTTGTTTTTTATAAATCAAATAATTTCTTCTTTATAGTTCATTCAGTCAACTGAATCAAAAACAGTTCTACAATGATGTAACATATAATAAAATGATATAAAATAATATAATGTAATATAATATAATACTACATGATAAGATGAAATATATAATATAAAATATAAAGTGGTTACTCTTTGCACGAGCCACTCATTAATACTTGCATTTTTACTAGGACTAGAGAACAGAATCAATTCCCATATTCAATTTCTAACAACTCAATTCACTTAATTTATGTAAAGCTAGTATAGTTAGATATCACCAATATTGACACTTCATCTCAGTATACCACAATGAGATAACAAAAGTAAATAAATATAAAATACAAAGCTTATAAGGAATAGCAGACGATCGGTATTGGGAAGTCATTTATTGTTTATTTCATTTTTCTGTTCTTCCAGTAAAAATCTGAGAAGGAGAGCTTTATAGGATCCAGAGGTCACTGATTCCCTGATATTTAATGGTATGTGGTTCCATAAGGTTGCTGCTGAGACCACAAAGGATGCCCATCCCAAATTAGTGCGCGAATTTTTAATTTGTAGATCAATGTGTGTGCCGTGATTGGAGCGCTGATGAGATTTATAGGTCAATTTTCCAGAAAGATAACTTGGACGATCTCTTTTTAGTATTTGATACATTAATTTACCCAGGAACTATTTACGCTGATTGTGAGGCATTAACCACCCAAGCTGGTTGTAATAATTGCTAAAGGGAGTATCCCTTCTCAGGTCAAAAATACATCTAATGCATCCATTTATTATCCTGTTAAGTTTAACATTTACGTCATCAGAGAGAGAGAGAGAGAGAGAGAGAGAGAGAGAGAGAGAGCAATATCGTTGCGCTCTTTTGTCTCGTAGAATGGTGGGGCGGGCACACACACATATGCTGCATATCACATGGATGTGCGCCCACTTAAAAATCACTCCCCATTGGCCCACCCTTAATTGCCAATAACTTTTTAGGGGTGAGTCTGATCAACAAGTGCAAGAGGACTTTTCTGCTCAGAATCACCCCCTGATCCTAGGGTGTTCAGATGTACATGTACTTCTGAAACACCCTGTATATGTATACCCGTCCATACAAAGTTCCGAGATATCGCCGTTTGTCTGTTTTTTTTTTCTTTTTATTCTTCTCCACACGATACCGTGAGCAATAGCGAAGATAGCAAACTGAAATTTGGTACAATCATAGCTCTCATAATAATGAAGGTTCGTCTTCCGGATGGGCGCGATCCATCGAGTGGTTTCGGAGATATTCAACTTTTTGTAATAAACGACTCCATCAAAAAGTTTAATATTTTCCTGTAGGCACTCTACAGCATATGAGTGCTCGTCACAGGGATAGAGCATATTATATTTGTTGAAACACTTTGAAATTTCCCTGAAAAAGCATAGTTTTTTAATCGTTAGGCAGTATTTTGTGTAGCATTGTGGATATTCAATCTGAGCGGGATTAACACATACAATCTGAGCGGGATTTTCGACTTTGTCGAGTAGTAATCTGCAACACAAATTAATACTTATGGAAAAATAAAAATGAAGTCAAAAGAAATAATTGAATCAAAGTAGAACAAAATTTATATTTATAAGAAAAAGTTTCAATAAAATGATTTTATATGTGAGTTGAGAGTAGAATTTGATAATTTCTAATTGCATTTGATAAAAAAAATCATTGAATTTCAGGGGAATTTTTTTCTTGATGAATTCTGCTCAATTAAAATCGTCATCATCACAATTTTTTTTTGAACCAGTTGAGGATAATCTAGGGAGAATAAAAAAATTTTTAAAATATTTATTAAATTTATTTATTTTTAGGAAATTTCTGACGTCCTTCAGATCACTTTGATAATGAAGAAAATTATGTCTAAATCATTTTTTAATGAATAATTACAACGGATCATCGAACAAAGCGGATGGATGGATGTAAAATTCCCCCGAATTGTGATTTGATTTTTAATTTCATTATGGTAATTTGAGATGGAAAAAAAATATGTTCATAACAGACATAATATTCTGAAACTCCCTTATGAGATATTGTGGACCGGAAAAAAAATATTTTCATTCAGACGATTTACGAACTTCGAATAATGAGTTTCCCGAGTAAAAATTTCGTCAGGCAGACCTTTTGGCAGAGAAGACCTTGCTCTGGTATCGATACGGTATACCTTATTACAGCATGCCAGATCAGGGCCTGAAGGGGACCATTGCATGTTCACCTTACCAATAAATTCCAAACTTTAAGTAGGCATGCCTGATCATGCCCCAATCAGGGCCTTTTGATCGTACCGTGATAGAGAAAAATTAAAGTTACATCACGCATGTCTGATAAGGGAAATTCCGGGTTTTTTTTTAGTCTGTTTTGATTGAACACGAGTACTTGTTGAGTATACCAGATACGGCTAACTCGATCCGGTCATGATCAGGACCAAGTAAGGTATGCCGGGAATCCTTAACTTCGAAAATTCTATAAGTTTAATATGGCGAATCTGATCCGGCAATGATCAGGTCCGAATAAGGCATGCCGTCCAGGACATGGAAAAATTTTCACCAAACAAAGAGTCGGGCTGGAAATGGTAAAAGAGGGTGGGTCGGAGGATCTTTTATGTTGGATATTAATGACGCGGTTGCCACGTAAAATAGTACGAGGTCCTTTCCCTTGAGGTTGTAAATCCCAGATATGTTATTAATGCAGCTCGCCAATGAAGTCCAACGACTGTTACGGGAACGTGAACCGACTCAGTGTGATGTGGGATGAAAAAATGGGGTGCAAGGTGTAAATGAAAACTAACGGTTTCACTGAACACCTTAAGTTTAATTACACGAAAATTAATTGTTTTGAAATAACACAAACTGATTTTACAATTACACGAGATAAAGTGAATAAAAGTCTAAATTGTCTGTTGATTCGAGAAACAATATCACACTCAACAATTACGCGATAATATTGCACTTCACTAAATAAACTATTTGACTGGAACGAAACGATTGCGCGGATATAAAGGAGAAGCTCAGTGAGAATGAAGTCTCCACTGGCCGTTGTCTCGGAGGTAACTAACTCGATATTAAGAAAATTCTAAATTCTGTCTTCGAAAATGGAAGAGATGTGAAAATCTTATTAGCTAACTTATTTTTGCTAGCCTTAAAATTATTGGTAGGAAGAAAGGGGGAAGGCGTAGACAAAACTGACCGTTGAGGGAGGCTTGGGTATTTCCAGAATTATGGAATACCCTTTTTTTGTACACAAAAAATTTCTGAGGTACTTGGGCGCGTGGTCATCTGGCTTCCACGTGTGGGAAAAAGAATTTGCTTCCTTTCGACTTTACTAAATTCTCACAATTTATGACGTAATAAAGAGATTTAACAAGAAATTCTCGGGTCCAGAAGGGTTTTTCCCGTGACAAGCAAAAAGAGGGACTGACAAACAGTAAGCGGGTCCCGACCCATGGTCCCTCGAAATGTGAAAGTGGGGAATTTCCTCATCAAAATAAATAGAAAATCGGTCTTGACACCGAACAGAGGGGAGGGGACATGGTGGTCAGGAAAATTATACTAATTGATATTATTCTAGATTGAGTTCAATCCTACAATTTTATTGGGAGTATTATTCATATACTCAAAACAAACGATAATTTTTAAGAATGATACGGTGGTCGACTGGATAGGGTATTTCAGTGGTTTTTTTCTCCCAGTCAAGAAAAATTTTTTTACCACAAAAATTATGTCTCCAGGCAGTAAATGTCAACTCAAACACTCAGTTACACCTACACACAAGCACCATTTACTCCATCAACTGCTTTTAGCAAAGCAAAAATGGATTAGCGAGATGTCCATACCAGAACCACCTTTATCACAAATATTCTTCATTAATTAGCATGTAAGGTATTTTTATGGTGTTGATTTTATACCTTGTAAGAACATTTCTAATAACCGATGTTTGACAATAAACAAACTCTAAAAAAAAAAGTGGATAGAGTATAGAACTACTACGCGGAGGGTCCCGAGTTCAAGTCCCGCTCTGGGTGATTTTTTTTTTCGACCCGCCTATTCTGGGACCACTATTTATTTATTTATTTATTTATTATTCATTTTTGGCCCAATTTAATAATTCAGTTAGCAATTTATTAATTTGTAGCAAAGTCTATCCCAAGCCCTTATCAGGTTTAGAAATCAGGTCCTGATCATGCTTTGCGTTACATTTCTCATCACGCCCTGACGTGGTAACCGTAACAGGGCCGAATCTTTTCTACGGCACAGCGGACCAGGGCCTGACCAGCCAAGTACTAAAATTTCTACTCGGCTATTTATCAATAGATTCCGAAAATAATGGTACGGGTGGCTAATATACCACGATACAACGATGCTCATGGGCTATTAGGTAATGAGAATAAAGGCAGAGAAGCGATCTATAAAATAAAAGCATTTCTATAAAATGGATATCAATATCCCTTAGTATCTAATTTCAAAATGTTTATTTCATTTATATGTCTATCGCAGGGACTGGAAATTGCCGCGGATCCATTCGGAAGCTACTACATTCTACATTCAGTGCTCACCTACGGCATTTCCATTTGGGCTGATGCACTGCAACTGTAGGAATCACGGCGGAGGATTGCACCGGTCTACCGGCTGAGTGCTCTCAGAGTCGCAGGTGCTTATCGTACAGTGTCTGAGGAAGCCGTATCCGTCATCGCTAGAATGTTACCAATAGAGGTACTGGCTGAGGAACGCAGATCTTTATACCAGCGGAGGAGAACAGTCACAANAAACGAAATTAAGAGATCGGAAAAATCATCGATTACAAGGCTTCCATTCGGAAGCAAAAAAATTAGATATCCATAATTTCACTTAAAAAATACTTCCGGATGACTCAATACAACCATTCTTTCATTCAATTTTTAGAATAGTTTCACCATATCACTTCACATTCTGTCCCTGCGACAGTTACCNGGACCCATCGTCTGATCCCAAAGGTAGATGTATGGCTGAATCGTCATCATAGAAAGGTCAATTACTACCTGACACAGTTGCTATCCGGGCATGGGTATTTCCGAAAGTATCTGTATAAATACAAACATGAGGATTTCCCGAAGTGCCCGACCTGCGTAGGACTGGATGAGGACGCAGAGCACGCGTTCTTCACTTGCCCACGTTTCAACGAGATCCGGAGTAACTGGGAGTCTACACTCGGAAGGCATCTCTTGCCTGAGAAATTGGTGGAAGCTATGCTGTCATCACAGGCGGCCTGGGACGCAACGAGTAGTTTCGCGGCCAGCGTTACGAAGGAGTTTAGAGAGGAGGAACGCAAGCGCAGAGCTGGAAAATACATGAGGAATTTATTGGCACCTCCGACCCACACATAACATCTCAGTAGGGCACGGGGACGTACTGTGGATGAAGTCATGGTGGAAGAGCAAATAGCTGAGACCTCTCTCGCGAAGTAATACTTAATGGTGGTGCCGCGAGGGAAAGAACGGTCGACGAATTCCCGGGGTCAAGTGGTTTAGTGGGTGAGGGCCCCACACAGGGTGTGGCAGTTTACTGCCCACTATCGTACGATTAGGTACATTTGCCCTAAGACCTCGGAAGAAAAAAAAACACATACACACCCACACCCACGCATAGATACCGGTTCCTAAAAAGTGTCGGAAAAGTTTCTAGGGGTCATGAAACGTCGATAGATATTATCGGAAGGAATAATTTCCTGTCAAAAAAATTCAACTAGGTCACGTAGTCTTTGAGATATTAAGGAAAACTAATTTTTAAGAAACTGCTATATCTCAAAAACTACTGGGCCGATTAAGCTGCACTTGCACCCACAAATGGTTCAAAGTATTTCCAATTATCCGACAAAATTGCAGATTTTTAGCTCAAGCTTTAGTCTTTTTTTCGGGGGGATTTTCTGAAAAATCGGTATACACTGTCCGACATACACACATACATTTTCTAAAAACATCATATTTTTACATTTCATGACTTCCTACATCATTTCCAAACGAAATTAAGAGATCGGAAAAATCATCGATTACAAGGCTTCCATTCGGAAGCAAAAAAATTAGATATCCATAATTTCACTTAAAAAATACTTCCGGATGACTCAATACAACCATTCTTTCATTCAATTTTTAGAATAGTTTCACCATATCACTTCACATTCTGTCCCTGCGACAGTTACCGATATTTAACCTGTTGGTAAAATGAACTTTCATAAAAAAATGAATTTCTCGAAAATCACCCGACTGATTGCGCCCAANTTGCACCCACAAATGGTTCAAAGTATTTCCAATTATCCGACAAAATTGCAGATTTTTAGCTCAAGCTTTAGTCTTTTTTTCGGGGGGATTTTCTGAAAAATCGGTATACACTGTCCGACATACACACATACATTTTCTAAAAACATCATATTTTTACATTTCATGACTTCCTACATCATTTCCAAACGAAATTAAGAGATCGGAAAAATCATCGATTACAAGGCTTCCATTCGGAAGCAAAAAAATTAGATATCCATAATTTCACTTAAAAAATACTTCCGGATGACTCAATACAACCATTCTTTCATTCAATTTTTAGAATAGTTTCACCATATCACTTCACATTCTGTCCCTGCGACAGTTACCGATATTTAACCTGTTGGTAAAATGAACTTTCATAAAAAAATGAATTTCTCGAAAATCACCCGACTGATTGCGCCCAACCAGAGTTTAATCCTTTAATATCATGGAAGCTATAATCATACCAAATTTCAACTTGCTATCCCCATTTTTTATCAAATTATTGAGTATACAAGACTGAAAATATGAAAAAACTGAAAAATGGCAATATCTCTCGATTTTTGTACGAACGGGTAAACATATCTTGAAAAAAAAAATTGAAATCCGTCAAATAGATCATGAAATATTTAAGGAAATACATCTACACAAAAGGTTGAATATCTCAGAAACTGCTTGACCGATTGCGCCCACTCACAATACAAACCTTTGATGTTATGAGAGGGATGCACAAAATTTCAACTCGCTATCTCTATTTGTTATTGACTTATCGTGTAAACAAGACTTTTGATGATAACACAGAAAATCGGCGATATCGTAAAATTTCATCCGAACTAATGTAGATATTTTGATTGATCTAGATAGGGTCTATCAAGACGAATATTTTGAAAAAAAAATTGAAATTCGTCCAGTAGATTTTGAGATATTGCGGAAAAACGAAATTTAAAGAATTTTTTATATGTCAGGAACTACTGGACTGATCGAGCTGAAACGGCGCACCAAAGTGAAGCTTAATCATAGCTACCATGAGCTAAAATTTCAGATTTTTATCGACAAATTTCACCGTATTTATGTTGAATTTTCCAAAAATTAATTATCAAAATGTCGAATTTTCCAGCACATACATACAGACATGACCTACAAAAAACTTCGTTTTTTCACGGGTTATATCCGGAGATGTTGCCTGCGTTGAAGGACAAGAATTTTAGTCTCTTAGCTAGAATTTATAATTAAATAAAATGGACGACGCTGCTCTTTTTTTATTCTTACCTGCGGTTGATTTTACTATTGATGGATATGGATTGGAAATTGAATTAAAAAGAGATTAGATCAACTTTACACATTTATTTGAATTGATTTTGATTCTTCGTACAATTTTAGAGGTTGAAACAATTATTATCTGTGAAACCCTGCAATCATTACTAGATCTATCTCTTGAATGTTAACAATGGTAATTACTCACTTTGAGTGGATCTTAATTATATTTCGTGAATTCTTGAGGTAATCCACCACGTTTCTCTGCCAGCGAACGATTGGTACACTATTACAAATACTTAGGTGGAATTCCCGTCTTCCACTTGTTCGGAATTGATTGAAGTTAGAATTGAATAAGTCTTGAGTTTTAATTGTTTATAAAAGTTTGAGCCACACCCACGATTCACCAAGTTCATCACTAATTCTCTCAGATGCAAGAAGCTGTTCTACTTTCGGTTAAAGGAACTTGTATCCCCGAACACTTGCTAATTTATGTTCCCTACTGCTATTCGAGAACACTCCGAATTTACAAAGATAAGTTCGAACACTAACCAGAGCCGGACCAATTCCAAAAAATACTTCCGCCAAGAAGTCGTAGTTAATTCGCGAGAGGGTTTTTTGTGACTGCTCGTTGATTTTTTGGAAGGGCCTCGCCTTACTTGGGGAAAATGGAAATTTATTTGGAGTGGGGGAGGTCGCGTGATTTCCGCCTCTTTGGTTTTCTGGTTCATCGACCCGGCTCTGTTGTCGAATTTTGCAAGGTTGCGGTCTTTCGTGTTGTTAGTGTTCTCGAGGGCTGCAACGTTGTGCATTCTTTAGAGGTCGATGTCGGTTGGCATTGATTTTGAAATAGGGTGATTTGTACATTGTTGTTGATGCGGAAGTGATTGAAATAATCTGGACATTACAGCTCCCGCGGAGAAAATCTCTCTTTATTCTTTTGGTGAGGTTTTATCGGAAAGAGTGAAATCTCATTATTTGATTTAGTTCCGATTCGCGCGCGCTTCTAATTAGCAGGTGTCGGTAAGTGGTAGGTGTGGTTGACCTAATTAATATGTTAATGCGGCCGTCATGGGCGCTGGGTCACTAGGCCATGTCGACGTCCTGTTATCGGTCATCACTTGTTCGCCATTTTTCTGTCGTTCGATGCACGTGGGTGGCAACAGGTGGTTGTTGTGATTTTTGTGGTTTTCTTTGTGGTTCGTGGTGTTTATTAATGGTGTTAATAGGTTTATCTAGGTTTTGAGTGTGTTTTCATTTGTATAATTGGGTTTTAGATGAGGGGGTCCAAACGTGAGTGGAAGCGGGTGTTTGGTTGGCAGCCACGTGTCGATCTTTTTCGGTGTGATCGTCTCATAGGGAGGGCTGCTGTTCCTGTAGAGCTTATGGAGTATGTGGGGAGAGTTCTTGGGGATGATCCCGACTATCGTGGCCTGATGAGGGTGTTCGATGCGGAGTTTTTTTGGAGGAAAACTTCGTGGTTACATCTTGTGGAGAAGCAAGGCTTTCAAGGATGCTTTTGGTTATACGGATTTTTTGCAGCGAAAGATTTTCCTGCAAGAATGCCTTTTCTCTGCTGATCTCAGTAGGACGGTATTGGTGAGGGTCCTTCTGCATGAGCTATGCCATGCGTATGTGGATGTAATGGGGAGAGATCGTGACGAGAATCGGTCGCATGGGTCTAATTGGAGGAAGGAGGTGGTTAGATTGAATCGAAATATTTTTTGTTTTGTTTTTTCAGGCCGTATGAAAGTTGGAGTGACGGGGAGTAGCTGTGTACCGAAGGGTGGATTTTGAGGGTGAAGATGATGTCAAACTGAATTCTAATCTCGGAATTTAAGGATCTTCTACCCTGGTGCTATTCATCGGCGCGGCTCTTTTTGCCCGTTTCCTCAACAGTGGTTCTCTGTCGGCCGGTTGTTGGCTGAGGGATATGTGCATATGTATAGACCTGCTTAGTATAGATTGTTAATACGTTTTTTGTTGTGATAGGTATGTATCGAGAGGTGGGTGCAAATACATATGTGGGTATATGTTGTGACATGACGAATGCCATGCACTGTCCTCGCCCGAACCGACCGCGGGTATGGGGGGAAAATTAATAATTATTCCCAGCGAGGAGTCGGATCACCGAGGGCCACACTTGATTATTATTCTTACCTAATGCTCTTTTGTGTGATTTCGACTTTCCACGTCTGTCGATCGCGCCCACCGTGGACGACGCGTGAGCTTCATGACGAGGGGAGTGGAGCGGATCATCACGGGGAACGACAAGCCAGCGAGACAGCTACGGACGATAGCCACACCGACGAGCACGCACACCCCGAGGTAGGAGACGCAGATCACGACAGAGGCGGAATATATGCTCAACGCACGTCAGCCGGTATCCCAGGCCGCTACGGGCGGACCCCCACCACCGACCGATGGAACGGCGGCACAAGGCCGTTGAGTAAAAAACCAATGCTACAACATCAAGGGAGCATCGGATTATGTTGACTCCTGCGCCGCTCAACGCGGAGCATATCCACCGACCGCGAGGCGCAAGTCCCAGCGTCTGGGACTAAGGATGTTGGGAATTAGGACCATTGGAAAATTACCTAAATTGTCGAATCCCCTGGATTTTCGCGCTCTATCACGTGATCGGGTGGGGGGTAGGAGAAATTGAGGGGTTCCTCGGAGTGATGTACGGCCCCGAGGGACACTCTTCGCTGGGATACTTTCGTGAGAAGTCGCCCTGCGCAGCGATTTAATTTACACTCCTCGGAGTTATATTCAGTAGTGTCTTATCGGTATTTTGTGGTTTCTGGAGTCCCGGACCATTTCTTGGCTGTCGTGTCATGGCCGCTCGTGGGGTCAGAGGAGCAGAATTCACTGGACTCTCGCGGGTACACGGTGAGCGTGATTTTCCTTGTGAGTGCTCGCGTCTTCGGCTACTAACCCGAGTTCGGCCTTCGTCACGCGGCACTCAGTGGCTTCGGCCAATTATTATTAGATATTAGCATTCATTTTTTTTTCATTGTAAATTGTGTATCGCTCGCCTCTGATTGGGCACGATAAGTACTAACATCTTACCGGCGAGTGGCTCTCGCGTTATCGGTCGCGTGCGGGTGATCCTCGCGTCGTTAATCCGTCTCGGATTGTATTTAGGGTTGGTACTATTATTAAATTTAACTTTTTGTTGCTGAGCCTCTGCCGCAACGGCTCAACGGCTTGATGCCTACTTGGTTTGTGTAGCTTCTGTAATTAATTTCTTGGTTGTTAAATACATGTCATCATTGTTTTACACGGTGTTTCAAGCGTTATTTATGCCTAATCCCACACGCCTCCGCGGTATTAGTCTGAGCTAGTAGGGGACGCGCTTGAACAACGTGACCTTGTCCTTTGGAGGTCAAAAGGACTGGCGCTCTTGGCACATTGGTTCCTCTCGTATTTTCCCGTCGTTTTGTTCCGGGTCGAGAGAGTCTAAGGTACAGCCCAAAGTTCGTGATTACTCACGTACACGAATCCCGCGTGTGCGTTTGGGAAAAGACGTCACAATGTATACATATATATATATATTTCTGTGGCTCTCCGGCGGGGAATGATTTTAGGGGGTGAGGATGATGTCAAACTGAATTCTAATCTCCGAATTTTAGATTCTCGGGTGTCTGATTGGCTATTGACCCTCTGAGTTTTTCCGATTTTTATGACATTGGCACCCTGTCGGCCGATTATTGGGCCTGTCGGTTTTTGATAGCAATGTATGTATTGTTATTGATATTTTGACGGCTAAGGTGTTTAAGAGGTAGTAGATTTTATTTGGGCGGAGTAACTTATCATATTCTAAAATGCTACTTGCTCATTTGGCTAATTAGTGACCGTTGGTGTACGTTATTCTATTTTACTTTCGGAAGGAAATTTCAGGTGGTTAGGTGTAGTCAACGGTGACCAATGATTGCGAGCTGGTCACGTTGTTGCCAGAGGGACTATGATGGACTTCTGTTGGCAGTAATGCTGGTAATCTTGGTGCTGCTGGGGGAAATAGTTCTGGCATTGGGATGGTACTGATCGGCACTTCATAGACCTTCTGGATGCGGGGTCGTTGGGTGGATTGCCTTGCAGCTTGTCGCTTCGGTTTTTTGGACTTTCGGCAGCAGCAGGCTAGGATGTTGAGCAGAGCGAATCCTTTTTTGTAGGCGCCGTAGCCCACCGCAGTCATTACCAGTGATAGGATCAGGGTGATGGCCCCATTGGTTGCCGTGAAGATGCGGTGGTAGTAGACTTCCTGGTGGTGTAGTCCGATTTGCTCTGCTTCATCAATGGTTTGCTGCAGGGAATCGTCGAATAGGTGATCCATGTCCAGGCTGGGTAAGATGTGTTGTTTCAGTGTTGACATTGGGCTTAGCGGGTTGGGCAGGTCGCTCAGAATTGGTGCCAGTTCTGAAATGTTGATTGTTCTAGGTATATCCACCATTACTGGAAATTGATACTCCACCAGTCCTGCGCCTTCGAGGACGGTTGACGAGGTCTCTGCTGTGCAGTTTGGACTGAGATGGAGTAGCCCTGAGCCATTCAGTATCACGTTATCTGTGAGTTGGTTATGACAGGTAATCTCAAGTCTTTCTGGTTCAACGGTCGAGTATAGCCATCCCTTGGTGTTGGTCAGTCGCGTCCACTGTGTTTCCAGATTGTTGGTGATTTTCACGTTGCAATCTTGGTAGATTTTAGGTGTTAATTCCACGTCCGTGTTGGTGAGTAGACGGTATTCACAACTGTTCCGGTGGTATACTAATCTTCGCAAGGTTTTAGTTTGTTAGGGTGTTTCATGAAGCGATGGCCGTCTTCGCTTTCGAGGTAAACGTTGCCCTTCTCGGTGATATCCACTATTTCGTACGGGCCGGTGTATGCTTGATCTAGCTTGCCCAATTTCGGCTCCATTTGTACGTAAGCGAACTATCCGATTTTCAGTTCTAGCGGTCTTGCGTTCCTGTCGTACAATTGCTTGGAGTGGAGTTTTGCTTATTGAAGGTGTTGGTAGGCTAGCTCCTGGATTTTCTCCATTTTGATGATCAGGTCCACTACGTAGTCGTTGTAAGTTTCGATGCTTCGGTCTTCTTCTTGGATATTTGATGGAAGCCGAACCTTCTTTCCGTATAACAATTCGAATGGAGTGAACTGTGTGGCAATGCGCACGGTGGTATTGTAGGACAGTATTGCGAATGGTAGTAGCTTGTCCCATTGGTTGGTCTCCGTGGCAAATGCTTTCAGGTATTCCACCAAGGTGTCATGACTCCTTTCTAGGGCACCGTTGGATTGAGGCCGGTATCCTGATGTTGTCACATGATGGAATCGTAGCAGCTTACTCAGGTGATAGAATAGTTTGCTGAGGAAACTGGTTCCTTTATCTGAAAGTATTACTCTGGGACAGCCGTACAGGGCAATATACTGGGTCACCAGGGCGTGAGCAATGGTTTGTGCCTTGATGTCTGTCAGTGGGATGGCAGTGCAGTGTTTCGCGAAATTGTCCTGGATGGTGAGGATATGTACGTGTCCTCTTGAGGTTGGGGGAAGAGGTCCTACAGTATCGATGGATATTCGCTCGAAGCATTCGTTTGGTGTTTCTGTTATTAACATCGGTTGTTTGAATTTTATTCATCTGATCTTCTGCAGTTGACAAATGCGACATTTCTTGACCATTCGTTCAATTTCCTGTTTCATTCCCGGCCATTAGAATTTTTCTCTGACCTTGTGGAAGGTGGTAACTATTCCCTTGTGTCCCCCAGGCAGTGTCTCGTGGCATTCCCTGATGATTTCGGGTCTCAGTGGCTCGGGGGGCATTAGAACATTTCCATGGCACAGGGTGATGATCACAGGGTTAAATTGGAACTCTTGTTCGAGGTAGTATCTGATCCGGATGTCCTCATCAATTCTCGTCTCCCTTCATTACCATTTTTAGGTCCGTAATCTCATATTTTTCGATTGCTACTTTTAGGTTTCTCAGGCAGAGTTTCAACGTTCTGTTCTGCGTCCTATCAAAGTGATATCGTTTTGCTATGAGGGTGAAGGTTCTGAATTTTCCAGATTTGGTAACGATGACCTGTCCCAGTTGGGGATTCAATTTCTTGATGTGGTCTAGGTCGATCAGATTTAAATCACATAGAAGCTTCGTGTTTTGTTTAGTGAATTCCACGTCAGCCGCCAGGAAATATGCAATATTTCCCCGAATGAAGGTTAATCCGTCTCTGGTTTCCTGGATGTTTTTATTTGGTTGATAATCATCTGGTGGGATGGTCAGCTTGTCATCCGGTGGCTCTTCGCTTTCCTCCTCCTGGAGGTCAGGTTCCGGCTGGTCTTCACCAGCTGGATTCGGGTTAAGCTCTATCCTTTCCTCTTGCGGGTAATCTACAGGGAGTGAGTGATGGGAATATCCTGATTCCGCCCCCAATAAGGTGTCGTTAACTGGCTGTGTGGGGGTGGAGGAGGAGGGTTCCGAGGATTCATCGTTTTCTTCAGAGTTAGGCGTGACGTCTGCCTCTTCTGAGAAGAGTTGGTTGGGAGTTACAACGTCCTGTTTTTCAATTGTTCTCGATGGTGAGAATCCGCCTGTTGGATTTTTGATAGCTCTTGGAGTCGGGAGTAAGGATTCTCGAATAATCCTTGGTTCGGAGATTATCGCGTGTCGGATGGGGGGTGATGGATTGACCGCCCCCGATGCCTGTTCCGACGTGGTATTGTCGACCTGGTTCGGCTCATCGTTGTGGTCTTAGCTGCCCGGTTCTTCTTCTGCCGGGGTTGTGGAATCCTCTTGTTCCCCTTCTCTGGTTCGAATTCTTTCATCGATCTTATCCTTGAACTTGATTATGGCCTCATGTAGTTCTTCAGCCGTCATCTTGTCGAATTTCTCCTTGGAGATTTCATCTATGGATTTGATGAGCGGTAAGGATCGGTTCTCATATTGACGCATCTTTTCGTTGAATTTTTCGTATGACGTATGGAGATTTTTGTGGAATTCTGATCCCAGGTTAAGCTTCTGTTGATTGTAGAAGTTCGGGGGGGACGGAGATTCGAGTTCCTTATCAGGGTCTCCTTCGTCTGGATGGGTCTCATTGTAGCGTTCCATGATCTCGTCGAATTTTCTGAGGCTTTTGTGAAGGCTTTCGCAGTTGAATGGTTCCGAGGATGGATCCTGTTCTTGGTCTAGCTTGTCTTCCAAGTCTGTTAGGGGGTCAGCTTCAAAAATAATCGGTTGATTGGTAGATGGAGTCTGTTCTAAAGTGAACACGTTATCTTCTAGTTCTCCAGTTGAGTCCTCCTCTACAGACACTTCCAGTTCTGCCTTCTCCGATGCGGTTGAACTTGGGTCCAGAGGAGTCTTTGTGGATTCCAATATGTCGTTGCTAGGAATAGCCACTTCTTCGGGTACCTCAATGACAGCTTGAGGTGATGAAGCTGAGGCTGGCTGGGTCCCTTGAGGAGTCTCCATGTGAGGTCGAGCTCCGGTTGTTGGAGTTGGAGTAGCCTCTTCAAGGGTTTCAACGATTGGTTGAAGACTGGTTGTAGGGGTAGGAGTGGCTTCATCCATGGGTGGTGACCTTGTTGACCTTGCTGAGTTGCGGTTGATGTGAAGGCGATATTCCCTATTGTCTCGGTAGCTGATAGGCGTCCTGGTGTCGTCAGATGTTTGAGTAGCCCTTCTGAGTCTAACTCTATCAGCAATGGAGCCCTTGGTGTTGATAACGTCAGGTTCACTGTTGATCCTGACCCTGAGATTCGGGTTGGTGACTGTCCGAGGAGGTTTCAGGCATGGTCTGGATGGAGGCTTAGTGTTAATTGGCAGACACACGGTGAGAAGTACTGGTTCGGAAACCTGCGTTTCCAAAGGGTTTTCCGCGAATGCCTCAGCCAGTTGAGCGCCTTTTTGTTTCGTGATTTCTACCTCGAATGAGTAATCATTCAGGAACGTCTTCCAGTTCACTTGGCGGGTAGTTGGGTTGCTGGAATCCATCAGCCAGTTTAAGGAGGAGCTGTTTGTGACTACGGTGAATGGTACCCCGTAAATGTATGGTCTGAAGTAATTTAGAGCATACACGACAGCTAAGCAATCGACCTCCGCAGGTGTATACCTGGTCTCCGCATCTCGAAGGGTCCTGGAAGCGTATAAGATCGGGTGTTCATCCCCTTCTTCGTCTTTTTTTTAGAGGACTATATCGTCGAGGTAAACGTATAGTTCGGTGCCCTTTAATCCAGTGAGAACTTGGTCCATCATTCGTTGGAAGATTGGTGGGGAGTTCTTCAGTCCAAATAGCATTCTAGTGTATTCGTAATGGCCCTCTGGTCCGGTAAATGCTGTTTTTTCGCCGTCCCTTTCATCCATCTTTATTTGATGGAATCAGCTAGCGAGGTCGAATACACTGAAGTATCTGGCTTCTCCCAGCTATGACAAGATTGTCGTGATATCAGGCAGAGGGTAAGAGTCTCCAATGGTCTTCTGGTTGAGAGCTCTAAAGTCAATCACAAGTCTCCAATGTTTCCTACCTTGAGAGTCGCACTTCTTGGGAACGATCCATAGTGGTGAATTGTAAGGAGATTCGGAGTCCTTGATGATGTTTTGTTCCTTCATAGACTTGATCTGCTTGTTGATTTCCTCTCGATGTTGCTGGGGATATTTGTATTGTCGTTTGAAAACAGGGACTTCATTCGTTGTTCGAATTTTGCAGGTGAAGTCTTTGGCGTATCCCAGGTCATCTTCAGGCAGATGGAACACACCAGGGAATTGTTCTACCAGTCGGATTACTTGTTTCCTCTCGAATGTCTTAAGGTCCTGCTCTGGCAAAGCCTTCAGAATTTCAGTAACTCTTTTGTTCAACAGTTCTTCCTCCCAGGGGAGTAGACCTAGGTTGCAAGTGGCTATGCGAATCTCGCCTGGTGTTGGTTCGTCTGAAGAAGGCTTAGAGGTTTCGTCGAAAGGTTCAATCAGTTGGGGTGATAACTGTAGTTGGACCGGTTCCTCAGTGGTGTTGATCACCATAGCTGTAGCCACGTTGTCTTCCACTTGGACCACCGCTTCTCCCAAGAATATTCCGGATGGTGTGTTTACCTTGGGTAGGTAGCCAATTTTTACCTCGGGGTTGTCGATCGGAATTCCAATGACCATTCTTGTCCTTGGGGGTACCAGGATAGGGTCATTGGGCCTATGATACTCGTACCATGGAATGGGCTTGCGGGGATTCTTGATGGTAATGATATTTCGTTGCGCATAGCGGATGTCGACTTTCTCTGCAATGAGGAATTCCTGGCCCAGGACACCGCTTCCGTTTACAGGTAATTCCCCGTCTACGATGTGGAATGGGACCTCTGTTCCAAACATGTGCAGGTAGATCAATCCGCAGGTTGGTAGTGCGTTCTCGGTTACCCCGAGAAGGAATTTGATTCTTGGAGGTTGGATCTCAGCTGATGGTTTGATGACCTTTCTCTCAATCAGATTGATGTGAGCCCCGGTATCAATTAGAAATCGGTGTCTTTTGCTGTTTAGCTTCTTGTTAATTCGGACATTCACCCTGGGACCGCCCTCGGTAAGGGAGATCCTGCAGGTTTCTTCCTTCGTGAGACAAGGCGGCAAGCAAAAGTGGATGGCATGAGTGGGGTTTGTGCTGAAACGCACCGTATTGGTATTGAAGGAGATGTGGGCCTTGAGTTCGTTTAGTAGATCGTCCCCGATGATGGCCCCATAACCACCAGGTTGGTGGGTGATTACGCGAAATTTGACCGCCACCTTGGGATGTATTGGGAGCATTATTATTCCCAATGATTGGATGACATGATTGGTCAGTCCAAAGATTCCAATGGTCTCTTCGATATCAATGGTGGTATCAGAGTTCAGCGACTGGAGAGATAGTAAGTTGACCGATGCTCCGGTGTCAATGAGTGCAGTGATTTTTCCCGATTTCAAATAGGGTCCATTTAGGGCAATCATTGGTCCATCACAGGGTTCTGCAACAGCTACCTTGTACATTTTTATTGGCGGTGATGAGTGCTGGACATCGCATGTGGCGATGGGTTGTTCTGGCTGCTCAGTGCACTCTGCTGGCGAGCCAGGATCCCGTTTAAATTCTGGGCTGACGGAAGTTGGACTGGACTGGGTGTTCCTTGACTGGTTGAGCTAGTAGGGATTCCTTCAAGTCCGAAGTTCTTGCTCCGGTCTCTGGAACTGTCCCTATGGGGTGTTGCTCCTTGAGACCCTCCCGCCTTGACGTGAGTCAGCAATTCTTTGACGAGAGAACTCAAGCTGTCGAAGTCTCCTCTCAAGTCATCGAAGTGCTTCCTGACGTATTCTTGCTTTGGTGTTTCATGGGGTTTCCGTGGTTTTGCCATCATGGTGGTGGCAAGGGGTTGAGCCAGGCGGTCATCCGGTTGCAAGAAGTACTCATACTCGTTGGTGAACTCGGGGTGGCGATGTTCCGGTAAAGAGAAGTCCTCCCCGGTCTCGGGAGTCCCTCTCCAGGAGCGCGGCTCTGGTTGTGCGCCCCATTGCGATGTGTCTCCTGGGTAGGAGTATCCCATCATCACTCTTGGATGGAGGTTCCTCGTTGAATTGGGCATTGGAGGTCCTGGTGAATTCACCGATGGTCTCTGCTGGCCCCATGGTGGGGTGCTCCTTGGTGCGATCCGAGTTGGAGGACGGTATCCATTCATGAGCTCGTCCACAAGAGGATCCGGAGGGTGTTGAAGTCTTCCATTAGGTGGTTGCGAGTAATGGAGGCTGTTCGATGGAGTTGGTGTGAGCATGTGGGCGTGGGATTGATTTTGCCCTTGGTAGTGGTGTGGCTCGTTTCCGGTTCCCAGATGTTATTGTGGGTAACATGACGTGTAGGCTGGTGTAGAGGGTAATCGGCTTTGTCCACTGGAGTTGGTGTATCGCTGTATGGACGGATACCGGGACGTATAGTTGTATTGCCGATTATTGGGAATCTCATACGCGGGGATGGACAACGTCGGCTTAAATTCGTCGGCGTCCACCTTCGTTCGGACGTCAAAGATCTTGGTGACCTTGTGATGTTTAATACCGTCCTTAATACTTTGTGGACTGTACTCCTTGAATCTTGCGAGGGCATCCTCGTGCAGGATTTTCTCGAGGGATGGTTTGTCTGCCGCTTCATACGTCTCAATCGCTCTTAGACCGTATTGAACCAGTGCTGCCAAACGATCTAAGAAATCTTGCAAGGTTTCGTTTTCAAATTTTAGGAGACCGCGAACCTTGTGAGCATAATATGTAAAGTTGTACTGACCCCTGTACTTTTCAATTAACAATTGAAGAATGTGGTCCACGGAATAAATCTGAGTATTGGCTAATAAGTTTTTAGCAGGGGGTAAAACTCGTTTTAAAATTTGATGGATATACTGTTCTTTCTTTCCATCTGCAGTGGGTATAGATCCTTTATTGGTTCTAATTGCGTACTCGAATTCGTCGAGTGATGCATGGTCGGAAGTACCCGAAAATAAGGGGATGCTATTTGAAATATCGCGAGCTTTGATGTAATCCTCATATTTATCTAAAGGCGCGGCACCCCCGACGGGAGTAGTGGTTACTGCATCTCCCGAATAGTCGATTGTGATAAAAGATCTATCTGCCATTTTTGTGCGATTTTTCGACTAACCGGAGATGGAGAGAGAGATCAAAGTTTAAATTGAGGTACGTATTTCTTCAATTATTAAAGAATATGCAACAATTAATTTGTATTGAACCAAAATAAAAATTGGAATGAATTTACTGAATAAATTCTGTTCTAAATGGAATTTGAATTTTAATTATTTCCTTTTAAATCGTTTTTAAATAATGGAATTGATCTTTAATTCAATTAAAAATTTTAAGTAGTCCGAGTGACGTGAAATTTCTAATTTTTTATTTAAAATTCATTGGTAAGGTAAGAATAAAGGAAGTTCAGGCGTATCCTACCGACTGCGCCATAAAATTCTAGCTGTTCTTTCGGTTCGGTCAGCTCTATTTTCCGTTAAAGGAACTTGTATCCCCGAACACTTGCTAATTCATGTTCCCTATTGCTATTCGAGAACACTCCGAATTTACAAAGATAAATTCGAACGCTAACCAGAGCTGGACCGATTCCAAAAAATACTTCCGCCAAGAAGTCATAGTTAATTCGCGAGAGGGTTTTTCGTGACTGCTGGTTGATTTTTGGAAAGGCGTCGCCTTACTCGGGGAAAATGGAAATTTATTTGGAGTGGGGGAGGTGGCGTGATTTCCGCCTCTTTGGTTTCCTGGTTCATCGACCCGGCTCTGTTGTCGAATTTTGCAAGGTTGCGGTCTTTCGTGTTGCAAGTGTTCCCGAGGGGTGCAACGTTGTGCATTCTTTAGAGGTCGATGTCGGTTGGCATTGATTTTGAAATAGGGTGATTTGTGCATTGTAGTTGATGCGGAAGTGATTGAAATAATCTGGACATTACACACGTTTTCTAACATTCTAAACAATTTGCAATTAAAAATAGAGAATTGAACAATCGGTCAAATACAAGGCTTCCATTCGGGAGCAAAAACATGCACAAACAAAATTTATAGAAAAACTCTTTTTTTATAGATTCTGTCGGAAAATTCCGCAGCTTCTTTTGGGCTCTGTAAATGGGAAAAATCCAATAGAATATAGATGAAACTATGAAAATTCAATAGACAGAAACTAGGTAACAAAAATGAATGGACGTTTGCGAATGGCCCTGAAACTCCGGGGAGATTTAGATGGTATGTTTAGGGTTTGCTATAAGTTCTCCAAGTTTTGTTGAGAGCAGCTACTATGTGTCGTGGGCTATTGAAAATAAGTTCTTGAATAGGCACGTTTTCTCTTTTGTCAATATTTATTTTTACCGAGGCTTTTGCTACTGACGCCTCATAAGCAACTAGGACAGCTTTAACTTTTACATTTGATATAAAGCTGAAACTAAATAAACGATAATTTCTGGAGTTCTAGATTGTTATTCATATTGATCTGGAGGCTGAATCGCCCGAATGATCTATGTCGCTTCCGAATAAAAGCTTTGTAATCGCTCTTAATAGTCAATTTTTCGAAAATCCAGTACCCAAGTGACTAAAATAATTTTGAAACAACGTTTTTTATAAGATTATAAGCCTTAAGGTACTTCCTCAGTCAGTTATACCTGGTGAAAATTTCGCAATGTAAGAAAGACACGAAATTTAGATCATATATTGTTGAGCACATTGAAAAACAATTTTCAAAATTTGAAGAATTTTTTCCACGTGACTTTGAGAAATGCCTTGTCAAAAATTAATTTTTGTTTTTTTTTCGATTCTTGACGATGAATATCTCAAAAGTTCGTATGGAAAAATAATTAAAATTTTGGAAATTGTTTTTCAATGTGCTCAACAATATATGATGCAAATTTTGTGTCTTTCTTACATTGTGAAATATTCACCAGGTGTATTTATCCCTGTGTAATTCGTATGGGCTGACTGGCTGTTATCTGGCGGTTTAGTTAACAGACGATGGTGCAACTAAGCCTAAGCAAGTACCTTAACACGACTAACTCTATGCACATCTTCAGATTCAGATGGCTTTTTAAATTTAAAATTCGGAAGATGTAATTTTTTTGCGGTAAATTGGACTCTTCCCATGTAGATGTGTGATGTATCTCAAAAAAAAAAAAAATTCTGAAAGAATTAGAATTTAGAGAGAAAAAATTTCCGCTTCACCCAACCGGGAATCGAACCCGGGTCTCCCAGATACGCGCCGGGCACTCTTACCGACTAAGCTACCGGGAACCACAGAAATTCACTCTCAAATTCTCCTCAAACACCGCCTAACCTCCTTTAGGCATTAAAGATTTCTAAAAGAATTAAAATTTAGAGAGAAAAAATTTCCGCTTCACCCAGCCGGGAATCGAACCCGGGTCTCCCAGGTACGCGCCGGGCACTCTTACCAACTAAGCTACCGGGAAACATAGTACACACGCATGACAAAATTGTATTGGAATTCTATAGGATGTCTATTGAAATTCTATTGAGAAATATCGAGCAAATTTGCCAGGTTTTCTATTAAATTACACAATACATTATCGAACATTACAAATTGAGAACATGAGCTGAAATTTTGTACAGTTCCATTTCCTCATCGACTAATAACGAGACTTTATTTATTCATTCAACCACACTCATCTCCTCACTGCGTTCATCAGAAAGAATTGCAGTTGAACTAAAAAATGAGTAAACTTTATTGAATAGTATTGAATAGTATTGAATAGCGAACAAAAAAGAAAAGCCAAAAGAAATCATGTCTTCGAACTGGGCTGTCAGAGAAATTTGAGAAAGTCTTTCAACCCCATCCGCCCGTGATTGTAGAAAAGAATCGCTATCAATTTTCAAGAGGGATAGGGGTTAACTCACTTGGCGTGGAATTATTAAATACTTTTAATAAAAAATATTTTTTATCATGTATAACGTAAAAAATTATTCTGAAAATATTTTCAAATCATTCCTTAAATTCTTTTTCAAGTCAAAACACAAAGAATGCCAAAATCAATTCCTTTTTTAACGAATAAATGAATACTATACATAAACCACTATCAAAATCATGCACGCTCATTTCCTAGTAAGTGAAAATTTCACTGAAATGCAGATTTTCTGATTTGATTTGATTGTTACGGGAAACCTGAATGTTTTTTCTCTCATATTAATTCGTGTGAGGAGAGTACAATCCACTAAAGATCCTCGCGCGCCCAAATATTTCCCGCGTTTCTTCATCACGTCTCTCATCAGTCGATAAACTCATCCGGTAAATTATCTTCTAAGTTAGGTGCTGAACATACAAACGCTGTCAGTATTGACTATGACCAGAGACAAATTGGGTCAGAGCCGGAATGTACACATCCATTTGTGCAAACGCGTTATCTCCACAAGAGGGCAGGACTCTGCTTTAAACTCCACACGCGGCAGAAAGAGATCTACACATCACGAAACTATACATGGTAAATTCCCCTGTGTAAACTCCACAACCGTGTAGTTTCAGCAACACATTAAAGTTGTATGGAGTTTCTTTTTTTTTTTTAAGGAAAATAGTATAGAATATCCCATTTACTATTTATGGAATATCACATTTACTATTCGCCTTTAAAAAAAAAAGAAACTCCACACAACTTCAATGTGTCTGAAAATTACAAGAGGATGAAAATGTAACGGTCATTCGGTCGGTAACGAAGATCGGAATGGAAGTATACTGCCATTCTATTGGAATACCCGCACTACTGCTATTGGAATGTCCGGAATAATACCTGCTAGCCAATATGGGAGATGGCAGTACTTACCTCCAAGATGGTTTAATTACACATAACGAATGAGAAAGTAACATTGGATTGGCTACATATACTTAGTCTGCCAATTGTCGTTTGAATATTCTCATAATATGCATTTCGATTGATCATCAATTGACTGTCACTAGAGGGGGACTTCGTGAAAAGCGCAGTATCACCGATACATTTTCATTATGGACGATTCGGAACATTCATGGAATAGATCTTTTTCCTGTGAATGACAGTTGATTGATAGTCAATTCACTATTATTCGATATTTTTTCACGTAAAAGTATTACTGAAAAATAAAAATTACGCTTACTGTCAGTTGATTGTCAAATTACGATCTATTGAATATCAATCAAAGAGGACGTTTTTATATGAAGACTAACGTTACAAAAAAAATATGAGACGACTATTCATTGACTCTCGAACAGCAATTTATTAGGAATCAATCGTTTCATGACACGAAAAGACTAGAAAAGGTGGAGTACTTACCCAAAGTCTGTCAATTGTCGTTTGAATATTCTCATAATATGCATTTCGATTGATCATCAATTGACTGTCACTAGGAGGAATTCAGTGAAAAGCACAGTATATCAGTATTACGCCAGCCAATGTAAATTATTATCAGTTGACTGTTAATTAACAATATTACACCAGCAATGAAAGTCGTCGAATTTTCATCAACTTACTTTGGATTAACTGTAGATAGAGAACAGCGTAGAGACTGCCACTAGAAATCAATCAATGAATCGTTACTAGAAACAATTATTTGAGGTACAATGAGACATTGAACGCATGAATTCTATACAACCCTACATAAGTTCATCTGCTTTCTATACACCTATGAAAGAATTGAAAAAAAACCTAGTGCTCTTTCAAGAAAATTCACGGGGTATTTTCGACCATTGTACTATTCCAAAACTGCCGTTTACTAATCCAAAATTATCGCTTGAATATTCTCATAATATGCATTTCGATTGATCATCAATTGACTGTCACTAGAGGGGATTTAGTGAAAAGCGCAGTATCATCGATAAATTTTCATTATGGATGATTAGGAAAATTCATGGAATAAATCGTTTTGCTGTGAATGACAGTTGATTAACAGTCAATTCACTATTATTCGATATTTTTTCAAATAAAAATGTTACTGAAAAATAAAAATTACGCTTAATCAATCGTTTTATGACACGAAAATACTAGAAAAGGTGGATTACTTACCCAAAAGTTCTTCACTTGGACGCAACACTCATGAAGGATCATATTTATTTCTATATTCAGATCGAATATTCTGATACATAAATGTCATCTCAGTCATTTGTAAACTTACATGACTGAAAATTTGCTCATTGATTATCATTAACCAATATCGGTATATTCAGGCGATCAATTGCAATTTCCACGATAGAATGCGAAATAATTTCTTACAGAACCGCTCGTGATTCACACTACTATCGAATAGCGTTTATTGGACGAGTAACTTTCACATGATCCCTCAGGAAACCCCTGTACTATCCCACACGACCCTCATATAATTAACATTTTCTATAAAATCCACATTAGATCTCCACAGGAGTCACATATGACGCTCTTGAGCGTTGCCAGAGTCCTGATGTTGACTGTGTTGTAGCCAAAGACTTAAGGGGGTCGAAACTCTCTATTGACCGTAAATTGATTGTCAACGTGCAGTCTAAATTTTCCCGAAAGGTGGATTGCGAAGCAGCCTTTTGGCCGTCTATTGACTGTGTGCTCAGTATTGATATTTCATCACTTGATTCCATCTCCACATTCAAAATGAATGGTTATTTAATTTTGAGTTAAAGTCGAAATATCGCTACTAATACATTATATCGAACATTATCAATTTATAATTTCGATAGGAAATATTCTTCTGTAATTTTTAATAGCTGCTATTTTATTATGATGGAGTACATCACCGGTTATTCCTTTTTATGATATCATCATCTCAATTTCATGATATTTTGATAGAACAATGTTTGTAGGTGTTGCTGATAATCAAAGCTTGCGGCTCTTGCCCACCTCACTCTTTTTTTATTTCAAGCTGTATCTAAAAAGGGTCAACTTCCTTCCGTTATGAGTTGATACTTCGTCTTCCCATCCTTTCACGAAAATTTCCTCTCGCACAAAATTTCTTGCTCTCATCTCTTTAATTATGTCTATAACAAGAATGTGATTTTATTATTTTTTCGGCTTTTACTATATTTCACTTTCCATACCTGTAATGGGGTCAATTTCATCTTGTGTCACCAGTCTAGCACCGGTAGGCCTCACATTGTCTCTGACTGTCAATATCTTTTTTTCCTCTTCGCTCCAGAATTTCTCCACTATCAGATAGACTATTCGGTGAATGGGAGAAATATAGTAAAAGCCAAAAAAAAATCAGGCCCGGTCGCGCGCTCCCTCTTTGGGGTATGACCGGTAGGGGTTGGTGGGTGTGGCCCATTACGGTTCGAACCAATAACTTCCCGACCATTTGTTTTTGTTGACGCTGGGGTCATGCCACAGTGAATGCGGCGCACGCTATACGCAATGCTAGTCATTGTCNGGCCCGGTCGCGCGCTCCCTCTTTGGGGTATGACCGGTAGGGGTTGGTGGGTGTGGCCCATTACGGTTCGAACCAATAACTTCCCGACCATTTGTTTTTGTTGACGCTGGGGTCATGCCACAGTGAATGCGGCGCACGCTATACGCAATGCTAGTCATTGTCAGAAATACTCGGAAAACAGTTGGATAATTATTTCATGCGTTGCATGCGTTTAGCGTTGCATCCATTGTGGCATTACCCTTAGGGTGATTTTGCAAAGAACGCATTTGCAATTTAAGTCAACTCAAACTTCAATCAAGTTTGAGTTAAACCCACTTTACTTGACCCACTTCATAATTCTCTCAACTCCGAAGCTGATCCACTTAAAAGTTTCCAACTTCAAAGTTGACCAACTTCAAAATTTTCTAACTTTAAAGTTAACCCACTCTAAAATTTTCCAACTTTTCTTTTTTTTAATTGCAAAATTCGAAAGTTTTATTTAAAAAACTCAACAACCACTGAGGCAATTTCGGTCAAAATCCAATGAGAAACAAGTTATGTGGAGACGCATCGATTACACAAAATTAATTCAAATCCCATCGTTACCTTAGGTAAAATGGTCGAATTTCTATGAAATTAACGCTTTTTGGCATTTTTTTACAAGTTTTATGCGGATAAATAAAAAACCGCTGAGTCAATTGTTTTCATAAACTAATCAGTTCTAAGGTACATGAACACGCATCGTTTGAAGGAAGAAAAAAGTGGTAAATTATAAACATTGGAATAAATTGCGTGGAATAACAATTACGAATCACTCTTTTCAACTTCTATGTTTGAATAATTAAGCAACCACAGATTGTTTTCATTTATTCATCTATTTTCAAATTTTCCCTGCTATTAGGAATGAATGAAGAAGAATATCATGAACATTCCAAGAATGAACTTACTGGATCGTTTGCATGAATAGTGTAATCTTTCATTGAAAAGCGAAATCAACGTTCCAGAGGTCGAATTGCAACAAAAGAAATGAGAATGTCCTCACTTCAAAATTTTTCAATTCTGAAGGCAGCCCACTCAAAATTTCCCAATTATCCAATCAAATGTTAAATCCACTTGAAAATTTTTGTCCACTTCAAAGTTGAATGCACTTCAAAATTTTCTCAACTCCAAAGTTCATCTACTTGGAGAGTTTTCTACTTCGAAGTTGACTCACTCCAAGATTCCCAAACCTTTTCTCCAATTGTCCCTGTTTTTTCAAATTGCAAAATTCGAAAGTTTTATTGAAATAACTAAAAAACCACTGAGGAGACTTCGCTCAAAATCCAATTACACTCAAGATACATGATAACACAGCGATTACACGAAATTGATTCAAATTCTATCGTTATTTCAGATGAAATCTTCGAATTTCAGTAAAAATAACGTTGTTTGACATTTTTTCATAAGTTTTATGCAGATAGCTGGAAAATCGCTGAGGCAATAATTTCCATAATCTAATCAGTTCTAGTTTACATGAAGACACATCGATCAAAAAATAAAAAAGTTGAATCGGTTCGTTCGTTCCGGAGAAATCGTTGGACGAAATTTCACTCACATCTGGTGCTACGCAAGCACATACACACACACACACACACACACACACACACACACACATTTCATTAGAAACGTTTCAGGATGACTCTAGAGGTCACGAAACGTGGACAAATCATCGAAATTCAACATTTCATTTTCGGGGTCACTACAATAACTTCCTCCCTTCGGGTCGGGAAGTTAAGCATAAAATTACATTCTTGTTATAGACATAATTAAAGAGATGAGAGCAAGAAATCTTTTGCGAGAGGAAATTTTCGTGAAAGGATGGGAAGACGAAGTATCAACTTACATCGGAAGGAAGTTGACCGTTTTGAGATACAGCTTGAAATAAAAAAAAGAGTGAGGTGGGCAATAGCCGCAAGCTTTGATTATCAGCAACACCTACAAACATTGTTCTATCAAAATATCATGAAATTGAGATGATGATATCATAAAAAGGAATAACCGGTGATGTACTCCATCATAATAAAATAGCAGCTATTAAAAATTACAGAAGAATATTTCCTATCGTAATTATAAATCGATAATGTTCGATATAATGTATTAGTAGCGATATTTCGACTTTAACTCAAAATTAAATAACCATACATTTTGAATGTGGAGATGGAATCAAGTGATGAAATATCAGTACTGAGCACACAGTCAATATACGGCCAGAAGGCTGCTTCGCAATCCACCTTTCGGGAAAATTTAGACTGCACGTTGACAATCAATTTACGGTCAATAAAGAGTTTCGACCCCCGTAAGTCTTCGGCTATAACACAGTCAACATCAGGACTCTGGCAACGGTCAAGAGCGTCATATGGGAATCCTGTGGAGATCTAATATGGGTTTTATAGAAAATGTTAATTATATAAGGGTCTTGTGGGATAGTACAGGGGTTTTCTGAGGGATTATGTGAAAGTTACTCGTCCAATAACAAAACTAAAGACAAAACTAAAGCCGTTGTATTTAGGGAAGGTGGGAGCCTGAGCCCTTCTTTGAAATTTATTTATGATGGTAAGGTCCTCGACATTGTCTCCTCTTACACATATCTGGGCGTTCTGTTTAGCAGTTCTTCTTTGGGTGCTCTTGCAGCTCGTAAGGCAGTACATAAAGCCAATCAAGCCAGTAGTACAGTAATTGGGCTTCTTGCTCGTGCTAAATGCAATTCGTGGCACTGCATGGCCAAGCTGTTTGAGTCTATCTCCAAGCCTACTCTTCTCTACGCGTGTCCTGTCTGGTCTCTGGACTATTTTGATCTTATTGAATCGGTTCAGTCAGCTTTCTTCAAAAGATTATTATGTTTACCTAAATGCACTCCGAATTGTGCCTTAAGACTTGAGCTGGGCTTGGTTAGAGTCGAGCATGCTGTTTTGAGTATCACGATTAGCTACATAATTAAAATTTTGAAAATGTCGGATGATAGATTACCCAAGATCTGTTTTAAGCAACTGGTGGAGTATGCAAGCAACCCTAACCCATTCAAGGACCCTGTAAAATTCCGAAAATTCAACTGGGCGACTAGAATCAGGGAATTTCTGAAGCTAGTTGATTGTGAAGAACTCTGGGAGAATTTTGATGTTAATGCCTGGATCAGAGAAAAGGACAATTTATTGTGCAACTACAGAAGGATTTTGATTGAAAGGGACCTAGTGGATTGGGGGATGGTCACGCATAAGATTCCTATTGACAGAGGCCCTTCTTCCTCTTTTAATTCTTATCTCACCCGGAGATGTCCGATTTCAATGTTGAGGGCTAAAGCTCAGTTAAGGCTAGCCAGTCCCTACAATTGCAGATTCGTTATTAATGGAAATGTTTTAAATTATACCCCTTCGAAATCTGTAAGTGTTGTGACCTCGGCCTTATGGAATCTATTCTGCATGTGTTGGCTTTCTGTCCCTTCTACTCGGCTCCTCGCTTTAAATTTGTTTACCCGCATTTGTCAGGTCGGTCTTCGGCCGACTTTCTGGCATTTATTAGCTCCCCCGTCAAAGCCTCTACCAGGGCTCTTTTCTATTTCCTTTTCGCTGCGCTTAGTCTTAGAGAAACCTTCCTTGAGAAACAAAACTCCACACATATTAAACCCGACCAACTTATCACTAAATTCCTATGTTCAGGTCTGTCGAATGTAAGTACTTCTTCTAATTGATTATGTATGGATTAAGAGTTGTACTGTTGTGATCTCATTTTTTCCAAAAGTATTGTATTCTTTTATTTAGTTTTAGTTATGCCTCTGTTGCCATTCTTGTTAGGTTTAAATTGTCAGTCACTGCTTCTATTCTCTTTATTCTAGTTTTTAAGTCCACCTTGTACATTATCTTTTATTGAAAATTGTAATGAACGAACCTCACCTGTCATAGGGAGTCCACCCCTTTGAGACAGGCAAATAAATAATAAATAATAATACTCGTCCAATAAACGCTATTCGATAGTAGTGTGAATCACGAGCGGTTCTGTAAGAAATTATTTTGCATTCTATCGTGGAAATGGCAATTGATCGCCTGAATATACCGATATTGGTTAATGATAATCAATGGGCAGATTTTCAGTCATGTAAGTCTACAAATAACTGAGATGACATTTATGTAACAGAATATTGTATCTGAATATAGAAATAAATATGGTCCTTCATGAGTGTTGCGTCCAAGTGAAGAACTTTTGAGTAAGTAATCCACCTTTTCTAGTATTTTCGTGTCATAAAACGATTGATTCCTAATAAATTGATATTCGAGAGTCAATGAATAGTCGTCTCACATTTTTTTTGTAACGTTAGTCTTCATATAAAAACGTCAATCTACTGACAGTAAGCGTAATTTTTATTTTTCAGTAACATTTTTACTTGAAAAAATATCGAATAATAGTGAATTGACTGTCAATCAACTGTCATTCACAGCAACACGATTTATTCCATGAATTTTCCTAATCATCCATAATGAAAATTTATCGGTGATACTGCGCTTTTCACTAAATCCCCTCTAGTGACAGTCAATTGATGATCAATCGAAATGCATATTATGAGTATATTCAAACGACAATTGGCAGACTAAGTATATGTAGCCAATCCAATGTTACTTTCTCATTCGTTATGTGTAATTGAACCATCTTGGAGGTAAGTACTGCCATCTCCCATATTGGCTAGTAGGTGTTATTCCGGATATTCTAATAGGTGGCAGTATACTTCCATTCTGATCTTCGTTACCAACCGAATAACCTTTACATTTTCAGCATCTTGAAATTTTCAGACACCTCCCATATACCCGTCCCGCTGGTTTGCCGTCGGGGGTAAAAAGGTAGGCAGACGCGTACATGGATTCAATATCGAGGGACCGGCGGTCAGGCGTCTCGTAAACCTCATAACGAGTTATGATCGTCTTAACAGCACTGTTAGATGTGGATATGTCTATGGTTTCGTTTTGAGAGGTCATTCGGTAAAAAAAATGTTTATGCAGCCGCGCCGTCTGTCGGCGATACTGACTGTCGATACATTACCAACCGTCCATCGATCAGTAAGATACCGACAGGTTGTTAGTCATAGAAATTTCCAGTGCAGAAATTTCTAGATTCAAAATTTCCTATAAAAGACGTATCGGCACGCCATCAGTCGTAAAGTGGCAATCAAAGAGTTAACATCGTATAAAGTAAAGAGTGTGAATATCTGGTGCAGTGGTAAGGTCAGTCTAGATATTGGCCTGAATACGTCTATAGTTTCAATATGGGGGTCATTTCAGGAGATGGTCCTTATGTGCAGCGCCATCTATCGGAATTCTAGAAAATTCTAGACATTTCGAGGTAATTCGAGAAGTTTCCTGAAATTTCGCAAATATTTAAGGAGTTTCTATAAATTTCGAGGAAATTCAGGGAGTTTCTAGAAAATTCGAGAGAATTCAAGGAGCTTCTAGAAAATTCAAGAGAATTCAAGGAGTTTCCAGGAAATTGGAGGAAATGCTAGCACTTTCTAGGAAATTCGAGAAAGGAAAGACCATGGACGTATCCACGTACAATTACAGCTGTATCGAAGATACAGCCGCCTGTAATTTTTTTGACGCTATTTCTCGATTAAAAAAGAAATCAACGGAGATTGTTTGTTTAAAAAATATTGATCGAATGTGGCATACATTGAATGCTGAATACATCGTTTTTTCCAGTGCGCTTCGACAATTCTGCAACAAGATAGCCGCAGTGGACATCTCTATTCACTGAATCAATAATTATTACAATATTCAATTTTTCTTCTGTCGGTGGCTTTCCAGGGGTTCAAACAATCTCTGAAAAAATTTACTTTATTTAAATTTAGATTTTTTTTGAAGAATTTTTTGTATGTATGGTAGATGTTTAAGGTTTGCCGACTTTTACGGACACCGAAAATCGAGGATTTTTTCGGTTTCTTACTGGGATAAAAAATTAATTAATCAATTTAAATACTTGAAACTCTGTATTGGATGACTAGAGTATTTTTAAACCTTACTTAAAAATGGAGTCGTGTAGATATGCCTATTCTACTGGATAAAACCGAAATTTAATTCTCAATTTTGGAAGGTCAAACGTTTCAAGACAACGTTTTTAATAAAAAGTGCCACTTTTCACTTAAAAAATGAAATTTTTGCGGATACATTCGGAAGTTTACTATACCAATGAAATTGGTAGAAATAAAAAATAAAAAAGATAAATAATGAATCAAGTAACCGGTCGAAGCATTCTGACAGCAAGGCTCGGCCTCCTGCTTTTTTCACATTCATTCGGACCTTCGAATGAGCAAGATAAGATGGCAACATTTATAAATCGCCCAAAATCATTGGGAAAAATCTCAAGCGAATAAATAATAGTTTCTCCCCAATCTTTCAACACCTCCGGCTGCCGCGTGAAGGGTGAAAGTTGCGCGCGCATTCACCCAAGTCACGTCGAGACGGTAAACTCCTTGTGGCGATGTGAGAGCAGTTCAGTACGCCCGTAACTATTGTCCGGTGAATTTTACCCAAAATTTGTCCGAGAAAATCTCACGCAAATCACCACTACCCGTGATAGTTCTCAAAAATTGCATACAAAAAACTATTGAACCCCCGTTCGTTCAACATCGCGACAATTTAAAGACTCACAACGGCAAAAAAAGAATCAATTTTTTTGTACGCAAAGATTATTTGCAGTGTTTGACAAGTTTTCACAGAGTTTGATAAGTTTTTTGTGAAATGGCAGTGATTTGTTACCAATTGCTCCTTATTATTGGGGCCCTGTGTATGTGTATAAATGCATCAACAACCCAAACAATAATTTTTAAATGTTGTAAACAGGGTGAAGAGTTGGAGGAATCTGAGAGTGATGGTGATGGTGTTGATAAGTTGAAATGTGTTCTGAATACCAGAGTCTGGGTGCCAGTGATTTATTCACCATCGAAGAAAAATATCGTTCCCCATCCCCCGTCACATTGGAAAATTGTAGAGGGAAAAAGACCAAATTGTGGTGATGGGAAAGTACTTACCTATGTCCCTTACAATTCTTACAGTCCTGTTATTATTCTTGACGTTGGAGATGCAATTCTTGACGGTGGCAGCGGCGATACCTACGACTCCAGCGAGTATTGTGCAGACACGAAGGCATTACTTGTGTGTATTCCTAGAAAAGTTGAAGCGAACAGGGCTGCAACCACTATGAGGCCTAAAGTGCACAGGTGTTGTGGTGAAAATGCGGTTTTCAGTGAATCAAGGTTTGTTTACATTTTACAATCATGAAGGGAGAGGGGGAATTAAAGTTAAGAAAATTTCTCATGGAAAACACAATAAGTAGATGTTTCTAAGTGGAGAGATATGAATGGGTTGTAATTCTATGATTAGAAACCTTCGCTTTGCTTTGTTATGGAGTTAGTGATGAGTTCAACGATAGGTTAGTCTCGGAACTCCCACGAGTATTTCGAGTTCCCGACCTTTCTCCAATTAATCCCAGGAGTATTTCGAGTCCCCAATTATCCAATTAATCCCCAGAAGTAAAATAAATTCGTTTACCGTTTTGAATATGTTACTTTATTTTTAAATATCAATAATCATTCAAAATTTCATCTGTTTTTTTTATGTCTTCATTTTAACTGAGCAGTCCATACGCTGACAGGAAAAAGTATGAACTTTATGTGAGCAGTTGAAACTTACATTTTTCCCGTTTTTCGATATGCTGAAATAGAATTTGTAACTTAGCCCGCAATGCAGTTACGCAATCAATAAAAAATCTTGAAAAAAAAAATTCTAAGAGAATTAGAATTTAGAGAGAAAAAATTTCCGCTTCACCCAGCCGAGAATCGAACCCGGGTCTCCCAGATACGCGCCGNAAACACCGCCTAACCTCCTTTAGGCATTAAAGAATTCTAAGAGAATTAGAATTTAGAGAGAAAAAATTTCCGCTTCACCCAGCCGGGAATCGAACCCGGGATATTTACAATTCAATTATTTAATAGTATTTTTCGAATATGTGATTGCATGTGATTGCAGGAGGAGCCGAAGGCTAGTGGCATATTCACGAGAAAATTTTTTTTCGTCATTCCGGCCGTAAGGCAGCAATTTATGAACGCGTCGCGAAATATCATTTCGCCGTATGTCGAATGAAATATCATTCGACATATGGCCTAAAAAAAATGTTCTTGCTCATATGATTGCGACCCTCGCCTTCGGCTCGGGCTGCAAACTCATATTCGCCAGAAAAGTTTTTTTCAGCCTAATGACGAAACATACTATTGCCACACAGTGACGAAGCATATTTTTGTCAGGATATTCGTGAGCGGTTTTATAGCAAGCTCAGTATGCGCGAACGAGGCTTAACGAACTGAGTGACAAAAATGCGCTTTACGCTGCCATCCTGAAAAATATGAAAAAATGTTTCAAGCAATAGTATATTACATGCCCGAGCCTTGGAAAACAGATTACCGTGGCAAGCACGTGGGGGAGTGTGATATGTTTTTCATGGCGAGGTGTGTATATTAATTTACAGGTCCCGTGACACGAAAACAATATTTCTAGAAATCTAACGAACAAAATAAATTTTAATTTTTGGAAATGGGTCACTTGTTGCGGAAGATATAAGACCTTGCAACAATTGGGCGGTTATGTTATTTCTGATGGGTGGAGTGACGTATAGACCCATAGGGTCTTCCGAGTCAACCGAATGAATAGAATATTCTCGAAGAGGAAAAACATTCAAACAAAAAAGTTGCGTCGAAGGATATTAAATTGGTTTTTTTATTCTTCTAAAACTCATAATCTTCGGTTAAGATTTGGCATTTTCAATATGACCTTTACTAGGGGTGCATGCACCACTCCAGGCATTAGAAGTGATGTGAGCGTCCAATTATTGCAAACTGCCATATTTTTCGCAAAACTGGATCGATTTCCAAAAATTCATTTTTACCATTCAAAATTCATTTTGTTCGTTAATTTTCAGATTGTTTATTTAAAACGTTTTGTAAAAATTTATAAAAATGGCAGCGTAAAACGCACTTAAATAATGAAATTGTTAATAGTCGTCAACTGCATAACTGTGTTGCGGACTAAGTTATATATTCGGTTTGAGCACATCAAAAAACAAAATATGTAAGTTTCAATTGTTCATATCAATTTCGTACCTTTTGCTGTCAGTGTATCGACGAGAGGAGGAAAGTGGAATTTCTAAGAGATGACGTTTTGTTTACTTTTCCCGTTTATTTTTCCTTTACATTTTCTTGGGTAATTCCGAGGAGAAGCAAGATGTTTTATAGAGCTTCGCGGAAACTTTCTTGAATATGTGATGGGGCCATTCCTATCGACTTATGGGCTACGTTTTATTACTTAGAGATCGCCGAGCTTCAACGCCCGTCCGAAGCTTGACCCATCCTCGACTTGCCGAGTGTTGGTAAACAAGCTTGGGCCATAATTTAGACGTATGTTAACCTAGCAGGCAAAAGGAGCAGAATCTAATTTTCAATATTGGATAATTTGCAGCTTATTATGAGCTAATTTTATATGCCTTCAAAAAATTGTTTGCTAATACCCTTTTTGAAAAAAACGTGTCTCTGCTAGCTTTTTTGTAAGTTAGCAGGAAAATTATTTAAAAAATCAACAGAATTTGATTTTCGATATCGGATAATTTAAAGCTAATTAACAGCTGATTTTCTACGTTTTCAAAAAATTTTCAGCTAACCCAGTTTTTGGAAAAACGGCGTCAATGCTAGCTTACCGCAAGTTAGCAGAAAAAATGGTTAAAAAATGAACAAACTTTCGTTTTCAATATGGGATAATTTAGAGCTCATTAGCAGCTATTTTTTTACGTTTCAAAAAATTTAAAAAAAAAACAAATTTTTTTCACAACAATTTTTTTTCTAAATTTTTGTTTTTTGTTCACAAAACGGCGCATTTACATACTTTCGACTAAAATGTAGAAATGAACTAAATCTCATGCATAAAAGTGGCAAAAAAATCAGTTTTGACATTGGATAATTGAAAAATCATTATCAGATAATTTGTTATAATTCCAAAAGTTTTCATCTTTATGCCGTTCGGAAAACAATAGCGTTGCGGCTTATTATGAGCTAATTTTATATGCATTTGAAAATTTTTCTGCTAA
>NW_021681073.1:36931-81809 GCF_001412515.2 Diachasma alloeum
CATGAGAATACGCTGTTGATGACGAATGTTTTGCTGATCTAATTGCAACATATGTCGGGCCTGAGTAGCTGACTGCTGCTCGATTCTCCACTTCGTGCCCCATAGATTTTATCCCAGCATAAACTGATGGGATGAGTTTGTGGGAGGGAGCAACAACCCAATCGTGGTCAGGGAGAGTGACGCGATATTCCATGTGCATGAGCAATGGTGTTTGATTCTTCGCTGCAGTGATACCAATCGGAACTCGATCTTTATCGTCTTGACTGATGAAAAAAACTTCACTTGGTCCTAGGACTGAAGCTAAATCTTCTAAATGATGAATGGTTGCTGCTGCAAATTTTCCATCCATATGCTTTTTATGAGTTTCATTACGTGATCTAGTAAGTTTCACTGGTATAGTTTTTATGTGACGTTTTCCTTCTCGAGAATCAGCTCTTCGTGGAATGAAGCGTAAATATACACCACTCCGACTGATGTTGAACCTATAGTCATTTTTCAATTCATCAGTTAGATCATCGAGTGTTTTTACGCTTCTCACACATTCGGTTCGACGTCAGTCATCAGTACCACTGCCATAAGTAGCAATTTCCATAATTAGTTTCAAAATCTCAGGTTGATCATCAGTAATACTTGGACGACCTGATTTATCTCTCACGTGCAGCTTGGATTTCATCCCTGGAAACTCTTCATACAATTCATTCATTCGCCTCTTGTTGTTTGCTCTGAACTTGCTTGATCGCTGCTGACTTTGTTGTAACTCCCCTAGCTTTTTCTCTTTTTCTTGCAATTTCTTCTTTTTCTCTTGTAGAATTTGAAATTGTTCAGTAGACAGCAAATCAGCATCACGTCTCAGAGTCAATCCAACCACTTCCTGTCGAAGAACTTGAATTTCATTTTGGATTTTTGTTTGAGCAGGTGTACTGTATTTTTTCGACGTATTGCTCTCGTGAGGCACATCAGAAGTTGAATTGTCAACATTTTGTTTGCTTTTCTCATTTTCAATGTCATCTCGTGGATTATTGAATCGATTTTTGTTCTGATTGGAAGTGGAAGGAGTAGATATGCTATCGATATTCTTTGCAGCAGGCTGAAAAAACAATTAAAATTGTTATTCAATTGTAATTTCCAGTAAATTCATATTTCAGATTCATACTCACTGTTGACCAAAAAGATAACAGCTTCGCTTTCTTAATTCGTGCTGTATTTGATAATTCTAAATATTTCGCATTCAGTTTTTTCTCGAAATCATCAAGACATTTTATAGAATTCCAAAAGGCAGTAGCTTCCTGTTGATGAGCAGCTGTTTTTTTCTCAGGAAAAGCTTCTTTGAACTTTGTACACAAATTTTGAAAAGCTTTGTTTTTATCCATGTCGCCAAATAAATGAAGAACATGAAGTGTCTGAATTCCAGAAACATTCAGGTAACGATCGTAGATATCGAATGGTAGGCGGCGAAAATTGACAAGTAGAGGTTAGGTGAAGGTTTAAACTGTTTTGCACATTCAAATGAGTAGGACAGCTAGCTGAAGCGTATGGAGAGGGACTGACATGCACGTCCCTGTAGATAAGCAGTATTTTTTTGCTGTACGAACCTTTTCTTCCACCGAAAGAATAAAAAATATGTGGACAACTCTGTCAGCGCCATCCGTATCAACAAACTGCGCAGTATCGTTTTGCGCATACGACTCCGGATGACTGCTTGATGCGCGCTACGATTCGAAAATGAGAAAACAAAAGTATTTCTAATTTTCCAATTTTTTTTGTTTGGAAATGAAATGAAGAAAAAAAAATGAGCGTGACGTCACGTCCTGTGCTACCCCCCTCCCCCCCATCGTCACACATCGTCACAACATTCAAGACCTCCCCCCCCCTAATCGCGTGACGTAATTGTTGAATGCTCCCTAATGCCATTTAAAAAAAAACTTATTCATGCTAGCATGATGCGTATGCTAGCTGTTTTTGTAAGTTAGCAGAATAATCATTTAAAAAAATGAATAGAATTGAATTTCCGATATCGGATATTTAAAGCTAATTAAGAGCTAATTTCCTACGTATCCAAAAAAATTTTCAGCTAACCCAGTTTTTGGAAAAACGGCGTTGATGCTACCTTACCGCAAGTTGACAGGAAAAATGGTTAAAAATTGACAAAATTGGGTTTTCGACATGGGATAATTTACAGCTCATTAGCAACTCTTTTTCACGTTTCGAAAAATTGTTGAAGAAAATTTTTTGTTCTCAAAAAATGGTTTTTTTTTAATAAAAAAATTTCAATTTTTTTTTCACAAAATGACACACTTGTATACTTTCACCCAAAATGTAGGAATGACCACATTTGCAAAAGTGATAAAAAAATCCTTTTTGACATTGGATAATTGAAAAATCATTATCGGATAATTTGTTATTATTCCAAAAGTTTTCATCTTTATGCCGTTCAGAAAACAATAGCGTTGCAGCTTATTATGAGCCAATTTTATATGCACCTAAAAATTTTTCTGCTAATGCCATTTAAAAAAAAAACGTATTCATGCTAGTTTTTTTGTAAGTTAGCAGAATAATCATTTAAAAAATCAATAGAATTGAATTTTCGATGTGGGTTTATTCAAAGTTGATTGAGAGCTAATTTTCTACGCTTCCAAAAAAATTTTTAGCTAACCCAGTTTTTGGAAAAACGGCGTTGATGATACCTTACCGCAAATTAGCAGAAAAAATGGTTAAAAAATTAACAAAATTTGGTTTTCGACATGGGATAATTTAGAGCTCATTAGCAGCTATTTTTTCACGTTTCAAAAAATAATTTTTTTTTGCAAAACATTTTTTTTTTTTTTTTCACAAAACGACGCATTTATATACTTTTTACCAAAATGTAGAAATGAACGAAATCTCATTTATAAAACTTGTAAAAAAATCAGTTTTGACATTGGATAATTGAAAAATCATTACCAGATAATTTGTTATACTTCCAAAAGTTTTCATCTTTATAGCGTTCGGAAAATAATAGCGTTGCGGCTTATTATGAGCTAATTTTATATGCATCCAAAAATTGTTCTGCTAATGCCGTTTTTGAAAAAAAAAGTGTTTCTGCTAGCTTTTCTGTAAGTTAGCAGAAAAATTATTTAAAATATCAATACAATTTGATTTTCGATGTCGGATAATTTCAAGCTAATTAAGAGTAAATTCAAAAATATATTGGAAAATCAAAGAAACATGAATTTCAGTTCAATTATTATATGCGAATGCATAGTAATCATAAAAATTCAGGTAGTAAATCTATTCTTGAATATTCACTTAATCAAAAATTGCGCCGGAATAACTCCTCAATATTCATTTTTTAATTGAAATTTCATGATCCTTTTCCCTTCCTAAAACCAATTTAATTTCGTTTTTCAGAAAGTTGATGGTTAAGGTACTTCCGCAGTAAGTATACTTGGTGAAAATTTCGAAATGGTATAAAGACGCAATATTTGGATAAAAAGATATAAAAAGATATAAAAAGATGAAAAGATATTCCCAAAATTTCAAGTCCCTGGTCCACCCCATTTTCGAGATATGCATCGCCAAACATTCAATTTTTGTGTTTTTTCCCATTTTTGACGATATCTCGAAAATGGGGTGGACAAGGTACTTGAAATTTTGGGAATAGTTTTTGAATGTGCTCAACAACATATGATCCAAATATTGCGTCTTTATACTATTTCGAAATTTCCACCAAATATACTTACTGCGGAAGTTCCTTAGCTGCTCACAAAGTTTCAATGTATTTACTACAAAGTTTATTCAGTGTCACTGGTTCTCGCAAATGGAATGAAAAATAACGGAGCCTGATAAGGCTGATAATGCACCTATGGGAGTTCCTCCTACTCGACTCCTTTCTCAAAATTGACTACGAAAACAAAAAATTTCGAATTATAAATAATGATCTGTTAATAATTTTTCAATTATCCAATCTCAAAAATGATTTTTTTTCTACTTTTATAAATGAGATTTAGTTCATTTCTCCATTTTGGTCAAAAGTATGTAAATGCGTCGTTTTGTGAAAAAAAAAATTTTTTTTGAAACGTGAAAAAAAAGCTGCTAATGAGCTCTAAATTATCCCATATCGAAAACCAAATTTTCTTAATTTTTTAACGATTTTTTCTGCTAACTTGCGGTAAGGTAGCATCGACGCCGTTTTTCCAAAAACTGGGTTAGCGGAAAATTTGGAAACGTAGAAAATCAGCTCTTAATTAACTTTAAATTATCCGATATCGGAAATTCAATTCTATTGATTTTTTAAATGATTATTCTGCTAACTTACAAAAAAAATAGCATGAATACGTTTTTTTTAAAATGGCATTGGCAGAAAATTTTTTAGGTGTATATAAAATTAGCTCATAATAAGCCGCAACGCTATTGTTTTCCTAACGGCATAAAGATGAAAACTTTTGGAATAATAACAAATTATCCGATAATGATTTTTCAATTATCCAATATCAAAAAGGATTTTTTTATCACTTTTACAAATATGGTCATTCCTACATTTTGGGCAAAAGTATATAAATGCGTCATTTTGTAAAAAAAAACAGTGCAATTTTTTTATTAAAAAGAAACTATTTTTTGAGAAAAAAAATTTTTCTTCAACAATTTTTCGAAACGTGAAAAATAGTTGCTAATGAGCTGTAAATTATCTCATGTCGAAAACCACATTTTGTTAATTTTTAACCATTTTTTCTGCTAACTTGCGGTAAGGTAGCATCAACGCAGTTTTTCCAAAAACTGGGTTAGCTGAAAATTTGTTTGGAAGCGTAGAAAATTAGCTCTTAATTAACTTTAAATTATCCGATATCGGAAATTTAATTCTATTGATGTTTTAAATGATTATTCTGCTAACTTACAAAAAAACTAGCATACGCATCATGCTAGCATGAATACGCTTTTTTAAAAATGGCATTAGCAGAAAAATTTTTAAATGCATATAAAATTAGATCATAATAAGCCGCAACGCTATTGTTTTCCGAACGGCATAAAGATGAAAACTTTTGGAATTATAAAAAATTATCTGCTAATGATTTTTCAATTACCCAATGTCAGAACTGATTTTTTGCCACTTTTATGAATGAGATTTAGTTCATTTCTACCTTTTAGTCAAAAGTATGTAAATGCGTCGTTTTGAGAAAAAAAAAACAAAAATTCAGAGAAAATTTTGTTTTTTTCAAATTTTTTGAAACGTAAAAAAAATAGCTTCTAATGAACTCTAAATTATCCCGTATTGAAAAAGAAAGTTTGTTCATTTTTTAACCATTTTTTCTGCAAACTTGCGGTAAGCTAGCATTGACGCCGTTTTTCCAAAAACTGGATTAGCTGAAAATTTTTTGAAAACGTAGAAAATGAGCTGTTAATTAGCTTTAAATTACCCGATATCGAAAATCAAATTCTATTAATTTTTAAAATAATTTTTCTGCTAACTTACAAAAAAGCTAGCAGAGACACGTTTTTTTCAAAAACGGTATTAAAAAAAAAATTTTTAAAGGTATATAAAATTAGCTCATAATAAGCTGCAAATTATCCAATATTGAAAATTCGATTCTGCTACTTTTGACTGCTAGGTTAATATACGTATAATTTAGTCAATGGTTAAACCAGTCTTCAGCCAATGGCGCATCTTGAGCCTTGGTTACCAGAGTCGGGCCAAGGATGGACGAAGACTGTCCGCCGATGCATGGTCAACAAGGGGCTATCTACCTTTGCCTAAGCTTGGTGGCCAGAATGAGTAGCCAGAATCGACAGACGTTCATTAGTGGCCGTTCTTGGTCCAAGTTCGACTAGCCCGTCTTCAGCCAAGGATCGGGTAGGACAGCCTTCATCCAACATTGGTCCGATTGTGGGAATCAAGGCTCAAGCCGCACCACTGGATGAAGACTGGCTCAACCACAGGCTGAATTATGGTCCACGCTTGTCCCCCAAAACCCGATGAGTCAGGGTTGAGCCAAGCTTGAACCAGCTGTTGAGCAGAGGGGGAGGGAGGCGTATTTGTAAAAACTACCAGGGCCGTGGGAAAGGGGGAAGGAGAGAATAATAATAATAATAATTGCGATAATAATTACAAAGATGGAATCTTCAAGTGTAATGAAAAATTAAAACTCTGGGTTCATCACAAATGCTCCGGTGATGGGAGAGGAGGGGGGGTGGGCGGTATTTTTTTCACACCCCTTGAATAACCAGGTGATTAATAAACAATGAAATCGGAATTAATCGCGATTATATTTAAAAACTCATGAAGCACAGCATGAAATCGAGATAGAGTTCATGTATGGACGATTTGAGTTAACAGTAATAAGAATCGCGCGGTAGACTAGTGGTTAAGGCTTAGGACTAGTGATGTTAGAATCGTGGGTTAGAGACCGGCTCGGGGTGATTATTTTAAGTTAACAAATTAGGGATTTTCACTGAAAGATGTGTTAGGGGTGGATGATTAGAAGATAATTCTAAAAATGTTTGAATGAACATTATTTTTTATTTTTTTAATCATTTAAATCAATAAACATTAGTCACGGCTAACGACTGGCGACCGAGTCAGGCCCAGTCTTGGTGGCCAAGAATGGCCCTGCGTTGTCATTTCGGGGCTCAACCAGCCTTGGATGCCTGTCGTGGCCCGTGACTAGCCAAGGTTAAGCCGACTTTGGACCAAGCTTGGGCCACTTGTTAATTCCTACCTGGGTACAAACTATCATCCATGACAAAAATACAAAGACAAACATGATTGTTTGAAACATCTTTTCTGTTTGAAATTAAGTTCGATGCCTTTCTCAATTGATTCTTAGCTGTACGCGAAGTGAGTCAATTCTTCATGATACAAAACTATGTTTTTTTATACAAAACTAAATTTGCAAATATTTCCGATTCTCAAAGTAATTTTTCCCACAATATGCCATTACAAAATTGTAGTGATCAAAACACACAATACACGTTTTTTTGTAAATAGTGATCAAAATTGAAAGGCATTCCATTTTATCTTCGAGCGCAGTAAATAAAAATATTCTTTTAATCCTGATTGCAGAGATGGATGTGTCAACATGAAAGAACCCGAGAATGTACCGCCATTAATGCCGAATGCAACATCAGCTATTGAACTGTTGCCTGGTTTTCCTGTTTGCAAAAATTCGGAGAATTTTACGATAATAGGTGATGCTAAAGATGCAGATTTGCAATCCGACGGTGGCCTCAACGTTGATGGTATTAGTCTACCGTCATTGCAATACTGTGTAGAACGAATAAAAGAACTTGAAGGAAGAACGAAAATATTCGCATGCTCTGAACACGCATTGAGAAGGTGAGTTCATGAGAAAAAAATAGTAGAAAAGACAGTCTGGAATTCTTCCTTCTTTTACAATGTATTTAAGACTACCAAAAATGAGAAAAATTCCATTTCAATTGTATTTCAGACTCCTATCCGCATAATGAACGTGAAAAAAAATCATGGATCTCTGAATGATTCTTCTCAAGTTTCTACTTTGTTCATTTATGTCGAAATACCAAAATATGGAGAACAAAAGTTATTTCAGTGTCATAAATCGAGATAAAATATGTGAATTTTATTTCTCGCCCGGGAGGCAATGATCTGTTGCGATTCCCGACCCTTGATCGCAAACTCAAGCCTCATAAAATGAGACGGGGAAGCAAGGGCACTATTTAAAATGTTTATACCAGAAAGGAGACTGATTTTTGGGGGCCTGAATCAGTCTTAAAAACTCCGCCGAAAACGATAAATGTTTCTGAAAACTATTTTTCATGAAAAAGAAAGAAGAATGTTCAAAACTAACTCTTAAACCGGTCTCCTGTGTTTTAATTAAAATTCAAACCCGCACAATTTCGCGATAATTACATGGATAAAAAACAATGCTCTGTCCAGGGAGGAATGAAACCTAAGGAAAAAGATCTTTTGATGCTCATAGAAAGCATAGCACCCTTTTAAAGCTATTGAATTTTATGCGAAAGTCAGTGCCAGTGAAAACAAGTTCATACCCTCGTCGAAATCCGTCGACAGATTCGGCCAAATAATGACAAAATTTCAAAAAATGTCAAAAAATGAGAAATATTTGGAATTTTAACATAAAATGACAGAATTTCATATAAAATGACAAATTTTGTCCGATTTTTTTGACATATTTTCCCAAAAAAATGTCATATTATTTCAAGTCGATAATATGTCATAAAATGTCCGAATATGACAACCAATATAGTAATATGATAAAAAATGTTATGATATATAAAATTATATCCGATTTTCAACTTCCCGATCTATCGGGTAGTTACAGTAATGACCCCGGAAATCGAATGTGGAATTTTCATGATTTGTCCACGTTTCTTGAGGTTTAGAATCATTTTCAACGAACTTTGAAGCCATGTTCGTGTGTCTGCGTGTGCGTGCGTGTGTGTGTGTGTGTGTATGTGTTTGTGTGTATGTATGTATGTATATGTATGTAAACAAAATTTTGCCCGACGATTACTCTTGAACGAATAATATGATTCAATTTTTTTTTTCGCAAACGATGCATCTTTGTGTAACTTAGAACTGATTAGTTCGTGAAGACGATTGTCTCAGCGGTTATTCGCCAAAAAAATGTGAAAAAATGCCAAAAATGACGTTTTTTTGGAAATGATGCAATTTAGATTGTTCTCCATACAATCGATGAATCTTCGTATGCAGTAGTACAAAGTGGATCTTTAACAAAATCGACTCCGGTGTTTTCCAGTTATTCTAAAAATAAAACTTTTGGAACTTTGATTTTTTTTTTATTATCATAGCTCTGATTCCATAACTGATCACAACAATGATCTCCATAAAACCCCCACGTGGGGTAGAATGGGGGGACATGGACCAGGGGGTGAAATGGACCGCTGGGAAAAATGAACCCGTGTGCCTTGAACGACTGAATACACGTGGTCAGAAGATAAGAATCAGAAAAACTATGTGGTAAAATTAATATAGGTGGGATTGTATGCATTAGAAGAGGCGGAGAGGAGTCAATAGAAAAGATCAATATGACTGAGACATAATCAGATGAAAAGAAGGGTACTGTGATAGAATTTCCAGTATTCTGGGTCAGGAGTCCATTTACTCCCTTGGCTCACAACCCTTATTGAGTCACGCGTATCTACTCAACCACCAGAACTGATTGAATTAGATGAGAACAATTGACTTTACTATTCTTGAATTATTGGAATGGATCATGAAAATTTCGTCGTATAGATTTTTGAAAAAATTATGATAGAGAACAGGTGAGGAGAACACTAATCGGCAATGATTCGCAATGATAATCCGGAGCATTACTGAAATTCAGCATAAATGCAGGAAAAAACCGAGAGAAATCACTCGCTTTTGGAATGATAGAATTGGAACGTGAATACGAATGTAATATGTTTGGTCTATGAATTCCTTCATTTTTCCACATTATATTCGAAACATCTCTACAGAATCCTGTTTTGCCAAACGAACTGTCAGCAGTTGATGAAGGATCCTAATCGATTTGATTATCAACCGTGGTGTAATGTAAACGCATGCGCACTCTCTCAAATCTGTCTTATATATACTGTACTCCATCAATTAGCTGTGAACATTCGAGCGAATTGAAACACTATCACAGCTCTCTGAAGAATAGTCACATTTTTCAATAGAATATATTTCTTATTAACTTCCCGACCCGAAAGGAGGAAGTTATTGTAATGACCCCGAAAAACGAATGTGAAAATTTCATGGTTTCTCCACGTTGCATGACCCCTATAAACTCTCCCGACCCTTTTTGGAGACCGGTCTCTATGTGCGCATATGTGTGTGTGTGTATGTATGTACGTAAACAAAATTTTGCCCAACGATCTCTCTCGAACAAACGATGCAATTCAATTTTTTTTTTGTAATCAATGCATTTTCATGGCACTTAGAACTAATTAGATTTTGAAGAATATCGCCTGAGCGGTTCTTTAGATATTGCAGTAAAACCAGTAAATCAACGTCGAAAAATGACATTTTTTTTACAAATTTGGCGATTTCTCTCAAAATAACGATGGGATTGATTTCTCTCCATCATAATCGATGGAGCTTTGTTTGTGTAAGACTTGAGTGAAATTCCAGCAAAATTGTCTCAGCGGTTCTGAAGTTATTCAAACATGAATTTTTAACTTCCCAACCCGAAGGGAGGAAGTTATTTTAATGACCCCGAAAATCAAATGTGGAATTTCGATGACTTCTCCACATTTCTCGACCTCCGGAATCATCCTGATACATTTTTGAAGACATGTCTGTGTGTGTGTGTGTGTGTATACGTATGCGACCACAAATTTGTCCAACGATATCTCCTGAACGAATGAAACGATTGATTTTTTTCTTCCTTCAAATGATACATGTTCATGTATCTTAGAACTGTTTAGTTTATGAAAACGATTGACTCAGCGGTTTTTTATTTATCACTTGTAATACCACAAGAGCTTCGAAATTGACAAGAAGTTAATTCGACGGCATGATGTTTTGTTTTTTATATAGCAACTACCAGAGAAAATTATCAAAAAATTATCAGTTGAAAACCCTGTAGCTTGTACCACGTGATGTCGAATGGGCCAATTATATTGCCCGATATTTGGGTTGGAAAAATAATCCACATAAAATTTGTAAAAAATGCCAAAAAGCGTTAATTTCATAGAAATTCGATCATTGTACCTAAGGTAACGATGGGATTTGAATTAATTTGGTGCAATCGATGCTCCTCCCCACTTTCAAGTTGGAAAATTTTGAAGTGGGTCAACTTTGAAGTTGCAAATTTTTAAGTGGATCAGCTTCGGAGTTGAGAGAATTTTGAAGTGGGTCAAGTAAAAAGTGGGTTTAAGTGCAATTTAATTTAACTCAAACTTCAATCAAGTTTGAATTAAATTAAATTGCAAATGCGTTCTTTGCGAAATCACCCTAAGGGTAATGCCACAATGGATGCAACGCTAAACGCATGCACCGCATAGAATAATTATCCAACTGTTTTCCGAATATTCCTGATAATGACTACCGTTGCGTGTAGCGTGCGCCGCATTCACTGTGGCATGACTCCAGCGTCAACAAAAACAAATGGTCGGGAAGTTATTGGTTCGACCCGTAATGGGTCACACCCAATTCCACCAACTCCTACCGGTCATACCCCAAAGAGGCAGCGCGCGACTGGGCCTGATTTTTAATGTCACAATTTGTCATATAATGACATTATCTGATATGTACCTGTGCTCAAAATATCCTTGAAAAATGTCAAAATATGATATTATCCGTCAAATAATGACATTATGAAACATCTGATGTCATATTTTGTCAAATTCTGTCAAATACAAAATGTCAAATGACATTTTCTGACAAGCACCTGTGTTAGGAATAACCACAGAAAATGTCAGAATATGACGAAATATGACATTATAAAACATCTGATGTCATATTTTGCCAGATTCTGTCAGACACAATGTGTCATATTTTGTAATATTATGACGTTTTCTGACGAGCACCTGTGCTGGGAATAGCCACAGAAAATGTCAAAATATGACAAAATATGACATTATAAAACATCTAATGACATATTTTGACAGATCCTGTCAAACTTAATATGTCATAATCTATCATACAACGGCATTTGCTGATAATTGTGTAGGCTAGGAATATTCTCAGAAAATATTAAAATATGTCAAATGATGACATAATAATACATTTTATGCCATATTTTCACAGATTTTGTCAGGAATGTTTAAATGACATGAAATGCAGAATTCTGAAAATCGCGTTATTTGACAAATAACAAGATATAACTTTAAAATTTGACATTTTCTGATTAAATATCGGAAAAGGTCAGAAACTGGGAAATTATGACGTATTCTGTATAAAAAAAATAGAATTAGGGACTTGAAGTTTTCAGGATTTTGGAATTGGGATACTTTTGTTTGATTGATTCAAAATGTTAATTAATTAATCAATGATTAAGTGGACGATGGAGCAATACAGAATATGGGAGAGGAAGAGGGGAGTTATAGATCAGAGGGGGGAGGGGTGGAAACTATAACTTGGGGCAAAATGGCATGCCCATACATATCCATGTGCCTCCTTTTGAATAGAACTCGCTATCCCTTTTTACCCTACTGTGAAACAATTTATCTCGACATATCATTATACCCTACTGTCTGATTTACCCTACTATGCCATTTTGCCCCACTGTTCAATTTACCGCGATATTTCGTTTTACACTACTACCTAATCTACCTGGCTCCCGATTCGCCTCATTCTCTTTTACCTCACTGTCCCTTCCACTATGTTTCCTCTTATCTTCCCCTCTCTCTCTTTGACCTCTGCTATCCCGTACTACCCCTTGTTCTCTTCTTATCATTCCCATCCGATGAATTGCCTATATAAACCCCAAAAATATTAGTCTTATCAGCAACAACCACACTACCTAGAGGACTTCCGGACCTCCAGCGATCATCGAAGCGAAGCATCATCGAGCCGGGTCAGTAACTGGATGGGTGGCCGTTAGGGAACATCGAAAGCGTTCCATGACTATTTAACACAAACCAAATTCAACACGACAATTCAACACACACCCAATTCAATACACAGACAATTAAACGCAGAGACAATTCAACACAAAGACATTTCAATACAACACACAACAAATTCAACATAAACCTCAACTTATCCATTTTTTTTCAAAATAGATCAAGTGATTTATTTTCCGAAAAGTCTGATGACATTAATTGTCATTACAGTTTAATGTTATGACACAAGACCTCTTAAATAATCAATGATATTAATGTCTTCTATGTAACTAGCCACAACATTTTTTAATCGTGCATGGTAGTCTCGATACCTCTTCCTCTTCTTATCAGAAAGATTTCTCCCTGCATTATGATTCACCTGTCCCTTCTCATCGAAAATCATCAATATATTGATTAGCAGGCCCCTGATACTGAGAGTTGATGTTTATTTTGAAGTTTGACAGACAAATTTGAAAGGAATCAGAAGACCATGTGTGAGTGCTTAATACGTATACGTTAAATACTCCTTAAGTTGAATTGATAATGTGTTGAATTGTCTGCGTGTTCAATTAACTATGTGTTAAATTGTCTGTGTGTTGAATTGTCTCTGTGTTGAATTGATGTATTGTCTTGAATTGTCTATGTGTTAAATAGTCCTGACACCATTACAGGATGGCATCTTGGCTGGGCGAAATCGGATGAGTAGTTTGGAAGATATTCAACTTTTAGTGAAAAACTATTTTGCTAAATATCTCCGAAACTACTGCTCATAGTCTAAATTTTTTTTTAAATACGCGTAATGATGTCTTCTATGAACATCAATCAAAATATGTATACCCGTCCATACAAAGTTTTTGAAATATTTGCGTTTTTCTAATTTTTTCATCAGAGACTTAATGTCAAGTGCCATAACACACGCAAAAGTTGGAATAAAAATCTGAAATTTCGGCTACTAGCTGGTACTATTGATTCGTAATTGTGTATGAAATTTCAGGCTGATCAATTCAATACATCATGGCATAGAGGAATTCATCTAAAAATCGTTTTTCAAAGAAAATGACACACGGTCATTTCATTGATGATTTTTGGATCAGGATGACTTCATAAGTGTTGTCATCCATTTTGTTTTGGTTTTTCAGTTTTTTTGTATTATATTTCTTCAATAATTGATAAAATACTGTCATAATTGTGATGCAGACAAATATCTAGAATTTTCCAAGGATCAGGCGTTTCTATAGTTCATTGAGCTTCAATGGGCAAGATGTTCTGAGGGTAAGTTTTACGTTCGAAAACCCATCGCTTATGCTCGTGTTATCCAACACTCAGGTGTTCTTCTTTAGCAAGTCGAAATATAGTCATTTTCACTACTGGGTTAGCCTGTGGAAGAATATGTTGGTAAATCAACTACACATTTGACTTTTTAATAATAGAATGTCTTGAGACTCATACGCTTCAAGGATTGAATGTGTTGAGATTGAGAGGTTTTCATGCTTCATCAGCTCCACGGGGCCATATGTTTTGAGGGTTGATTTTCCCTTTCAAAATTTAAGTTTGTGCTCATGATGTCACCCAAATCCAATCCATTTCTTTCTTCAATGAAATGAAGTACGTTGATGTGTGGTACTGGGTAAGTCTACAAAAATCTAGAGGAGGAAGGCGGGTGGAACCAAACGTCACACACGCCATCCTAATCTCTTCATTTTGAGTCAAATATATTTGGATTAGACAAGATCATAAGACGATCTATTTTACCCCCCTCACCCCAATTAATAAATCAGTTTCACGTTTTATTATTTAATAGTGAAAAGTGTTGTAACGAGGGTCGAATGTTCTTAGGCCTGGAGATTTGTATTATTTAGAAGCTTCAAGGTTCGTGTTTTCTGCGGGTCGATTAGACATCTCAAGGATTTACATTCTGTGAGTTAGGCCCTTTCTATGTCAGACGTTTGGGACTTGGATGTATAGAATTTTACATGTCCCTAGAGACCCATACATTATGAGTTCAGAGGACTTGAAGGTCATGTCTGCAGACATTTCAAGAGTTTAATCTACATGATCAGATGTCTTGGAGTTCATTTTTTTGGGAGCTTAGCTGTTCTGAAGGTTGGGTGTATCGAGTGTTTCGAACACGCTCTCTACTACGAAGTAAAGAAAAGTGGGGCCCGCTCTAGCGACCCAATGTGTTGAGGGCTAAATGTTTTTTGGGCAGTACATTTTCTGTATTAGACATGAGGGTCATTGGAAATCCATTTGAGTATTGGCATTATGAAGAGGTATGGCATTAAGTCCCAAATTATTGTGATGGAACAATCTCATCAAACCTGTGATGCTTCGAACTTATGACGCTGAAACTAGCGGGAGACCGTAGCGGGAGATGTGGTGGGGGACTGTACGGCCCCCACTACCGCCACTCACTGTACGTTCCCATCTCGTTAAATTACAAAAAAAATAAGAAGCAAAGCCGTGAAAAATTAAAAATATTGTCTATTTACACCTGACGGATGGGGGAAGACTAATGGGGGGGAGATATATCGGTGCACTCAGTAGGGGACTTTTAATTGATTTTTACAAATCCGAGTGAAAGAAAAAAGAATTATAATCAAACGCAAACACTTGGGGTCAAAATTTTTTTTTGGAAAATGCACCGGGGTGGTTGGGGGTTGATCCCCATTAAGAATTTTCCAGGTGCCCTAATTAGGGAATTTTCAATTATTTTTTGAAAATCAATTTCACCAAGTCTTCGGGGGAAAAAAAGGGTAATAATCCAACACAAACACTTGGGGTCAAATTTTTTTTTTGAAAATGCACCGAGGGGGTTGAGGGTTGATCCCCATTTGGAATTTTTCCGGTGCCCTAATTAGGCGATTTTTAATCAATTTTCAAACATCAATTTCACTAAGCCTTAAGGGGGCAATGAAGGGTAATTATCCAACGCAAACACTTAGGGGTCAATTTTTTTAAAAGAAATGCACTGGTTCGTCTCATGAAAATCCTTCGCCCGTCCACACAATTCGGAATTCACAAAAAAAAAAGATTAAAAATCCCCTGGTTAGGGCGCCGGGAAAATTCTTAATAGGAATCAACCCCCAACCCCCCCCCCCGGTGCATTTTCCACAAATAATTTTGACCCCAAGTGATTGCGTTGGATTATTACCCTTCATTGCCCCCTTAAGTGGTAACGGAACCCGTCGCACGTAGAGGTTAGCGGTCCCCCCGATCGGTATTGCAGGTTCCCGTGGTTTTTTGGATTTGGTACGTGAAAAGTACAAAAGCCCATAAAATATAAATGAATGGATATAAATAAATAATAATGGTATGGAAACATTCTACATCACCTTCTGACTCGTAAAAGTACTTCCCTCTTACAATTGGTGCCCTGTAAAGGACATGTTACCTCCTGGATACCACCCAATCATCATAAACAAGTTTTTACGAAAATTACGCAACAAAAGTACGTTTTTGTACTCAAAACGTCTGTCTTGGACCTCATTCGATCTCTCTCTTCTCATGAAAATAGCCATTGGCTAAGAAAAATCTACAAAAAATCAGTTTTTCTACCATGACTTGGCAGACTCCTACAAATAAAATGCCGTCGGCCTTGCCCTGGCCCTTGCCGTTAAATAATTTGCAATTTTTTTTGCATAAATAAGAAAAGCATGAGAAGAGAGCGATGCGTTCCGCTACTCTCAATACGGGGAAAAAGTTTCATTGATTCTCATTACATAGAATCCAAGAAAACTTGTTTTTGGTAAACGTCTTTTTGTGGTCGGTTCCGTTACCCCTTAAGGCTTAGTGAAATTGATGTTTAAGAATTAATTAAAAATCGCCTAATTAGGGCACCGGGAAAATTCCAATTGGGGATCAACTCCCCGCCCCTTCGGTGCATTTTGCAAAAAAAAAATTGACCCCAAGTGTTTGCGTTCGATAATTACCCTTTATTTACTCCGAAGACTCGGTGGAATTGATTTTCAAAAATTAATTAAAAATTCCCTAATTAGGGCATCGGTAAAATTTCAAATGGGGATCAACCCCAACCCCCTCGGTGCATTTTCCAAAAAAAAGTTTGACCTCAAGTGTGTGCGTTGGATAATTACCCTTCATTGCCCGCTTAAGGCTTAGTGAAATTGATGTTTAAAAATTAATTAAAAATCGCCTAATTAGGGCACCGAGAAAATTCCAATTGGGGATCAACCCCCCACCCCCTTGGTGCATTTTGCAAAAAAAAAATTGACCCCAAGTGTTTGCGTTGGATAAGTATCCTTTATTTACTCCGAAGACTCGGTGGAATTGATTTTCAAAAATTAATTAAAAATTCGCTAATTAGGGCCCCGGGAAAATTCTTAATGCGGATCAACCCCCAACCGCCCGGTGCATTTTCCAAAAAAAAAAATTGACCCCAAGTGTTTGCGTTGGATAATTACCCTTCGTTTATCCCGAAGACTTGGTGGAATTGATTTTCAAAAATTAATGAAAAATTCCCTAATTGGGGCACCAGTAAAATTGCAAATGGGGATCAACCCCCAACCACCTCGGTGCATTTTCCAAAATAAAAATTTGACCCCAAGTGTTTGCGTTGGATTATTACCCTTTTTTTCCCCCGAAAACTGGTGGAATTGATTTTCAAAAATTAATTAAAAATTCCCTAATTAGGGCAACCGGAAAATTCTTAATGGGGATCAACCCCCAACCCCTCCGGTGCATTTTCTAAAAAACAAATTTGACCCCAAGTGTTTGCGTTGTATAATTACCGTTTATTTATCCCGAAGACTTGGTGGAATTGACTTTCAAAAATTAATGAAAAATTCTCTAATTAGGGCACCGTTAAAATTCCAAATGGGGATCAACCCCCAACCTCCCCGGTGCATTTTCCAAAAAAAAATTTGACCCCAAGTGTTTGCGTTTGATTATAATTCTTTTTTCTTTCACTCGGATTTGTAAAAATCAATTAAAAATCCCCTACTGAGTACACCGATATATCTCCCCCCCATTAGTCTTCCCCCATCCCTCAGGTGTAAATAGACAATATTTTTAATTTTTCACGGCTTTGCTTCGTATTTTTTTTGTAATTTAACGAGATGGGAACGTACAGTGAGTGGCAGTAGTGGGGGCCGTACAGTCCCCCACCACATCTCCCGCTACGGTCTCCCGCTAGTTTCAGCGGCATTCGAACTTTAGCATCCGTTGGGCCTTCAGAACCGTTAGTAAGGGACTTGGTGTTGCCACATTGGTGTATAGTCAGTTCTCGTCTGTTTTCGCAGGANTTTGCATAAATAAGAAAAGCATGAGAAGAGAGCGATGCGTTCCGCTACTCTCAATACGGGGAAAAAGTTTCATTGATTCTCATTACATAGAATCCAAGAAAACTTGTTTTTGGTAAACGTCTTTTTGTGGTCGGTTCCGTTACCCCTTAAGGCTTAGTGAAATTGATGTTTAAGAATTAATTAAAAATCGCCTAATTAGGGCACCGGGAAAATTCCAATTGGGGATCAACTCCCCGCCCCTTCGGTGCATTTTGCAAAAAAAAAATTGACCCCAAGTGTTTGCGTTCGATAATTACCCTTTATTTACTCCGAAGACTCGGTGGAATTGATTTTCAAAAATTAATTAAAAATTCCCTAATTAGGGCATCGGTAAAATTTCAAATGGGGATCAACCCCAACCCCCTCGGTGCATTTTCCAAAAAAAAGTTTGACCTCAAGTGTGTGCGTTGGATAATTACCCTTCATTGCCCGCTTAAGGCTTAGTGAAATTGATGTTTAAAAATTAATTAAAAATCGCCTAATTAGGGCACCGAGAAAATTCCAATTGGGGATCAACCCCCCACCCCCTTGGTGCATTTTGCAAAAAAAAAATTGACCCCAAGTGTTTGCGTTGGATAAGTATCCTTTATTTACTCCGAAGACTCGGTGGAATTGATTTTCAAAAATTAATTAAAAATTCGCTAATTAGGGCCCCGGGAAAATTCTTAATGCGGATCAACCCCCAACCGCCCGGTGCATTTTCCAAAAAAAAAAATTGACCCCAAGTGTTTGCGTTGGATAATTACCCTTCGTTTATCCCGAAGACTTGGTGGAATTGATTTTCAAAAATTAATGAAAAATTCCCTAATTGGGGCACCAGTAAAATTGCAAATGGGGATCAACCCCCAACCACCTCGGTGCATTTTCCAAAATAAAAATTTGACCCCAAGTGTTTGCGTTGGATTATTACCCTTTTTTTCCCCCGAAAACTGGTGGAATTGATTTTCAAAAATTAATTAAAAATTCCCTAATTAGGGCAACCGGAAAATTCTTAATGGGGATCAACCCCCAACCCCTCCGGTGCATTTTCTAAAAAACAAATTTGACCCCAAGTGTTTGCGTTGTATAATTACCGTTTATTTATCCCGAAGACTTGGTGGAATTGACTTTCAAAAATTAATGAAAAATTCTCTAATTAGGGCACCGTTAAAATTCCAAATGGGGATCAACCCCCAACCTCCCCGGTGCATTTTCCAAAAAAAAATTTGACCCCAAGTGTTTGCGTTTGATTATAATTCTTTTTTCTTTCACTCGGATTTGTAAAAATCAATTAAAAATCCCCTACTGAGTACACCGATATATCTCCCCCCCATTAGTCTTCCCCCATCCCTCAGGTGTAAATAGACAATATTTTTAATTTTTCACGGCTTTGCTTCGTATTTTTTTTGTAATTTAACGAGATGGGAACGTACAGTGAGTGGCAGTAGTGGGGGCCGTACAGTCCCCCACCACATCTCCCGCTACGGTCTCCCGCTAGTTTCAGCGGCATTCGAACTTTAGCATCCGTTGGGCCTTCAGAACCGTTAGTAAGGGACTTGGTGTTGCCACATTGGTGTATAGTCAGTTCTCGTCTGTTTTCGCAGGAAAAATTTTCAATAAATAGCTTGTTCTTAGTTTGGCTATTATCAGTGACATTTTGACATGTCTTATCCGGGTGTGTGTTTCATTTGTGAAGGGGCGTTGGGTGATGATGTTTCGAAAATCACCATGGTTAAACAAAGAGGCATAAATACTTTGGTCAATAAAAGTAAACAGTTTCAAGATAAATGGAAAAGTATCCAAAATTTTACTGAAATCAAAGTCGATGAGTTGTGTAGATTTAATTATGCTCTGGGTCGGGAAGCAAAAGTCTCGAAACCTTCAACGTCATCAACAGTTGATGAGCAAGGACAATTTGATTTCAAGGTGCATTGTTTTTTATGTGGAACACCGTGGATTCCAAAAAATAAACCTGGACGGCTCATAGCAACGACACATTTCCAAGAGAACATCGAAAAGTGGGCTAATCTTCGTAATGATGAGTTGTCCCAGAGTATTCGAAGGAGAATCCAGTCGACATCTTTGTTGGAAGTCCAGGCGCGTTATCATACAGCGTGCTACGAGAATTTCAAGTATGTTCCGAGAGGTAACAGTCTAGGGAGACCGAAAATCGAGGGTTTCAGAATCTCTGTAACCATAAGTATATGGAGGAGAGCGACGATTGTCAATTTGTCTTTAGTGAATTGATAGAGAAAATGGAGGGATGGGAAACATCAACAGCGACCTTGAAGAAAAAATTGCTCACCAAGTACATGGATGACTTTTTATTCATTGAATCTTCAGGGAAACCTACTATCGTGTGCTTTAAAAATACCGGATACAAGATACTGGCAAAAGCTTTTTATGAAATGAAGGCCAGTATTGATTTAGAGGAACGATTGCGCATAGTTTTGGCTGCAGCTGATATAATACGTGAAGACATCAGGAGTAAGGTGTATGATTCGTCAGTTTATCCACCACCAGAATGACTACTTTTCAACGTTGAACAGGATAGTCCACCAACACTGCTTGCATTCTTAAATCGCATTCTATTGAAAGGTAAGAAAGGCAACGAAGAAAAATTGAAGACGAAACGTGACACAATTGCTCATGGAATTATATCAATGGTCCGACCAAAGTCCTTCATTTATTCAATAATCACTGATCACATTGGAGAAATGCTAGATGACGATGAGGAAACCCAGAGCATTCCATCGGCACAGAAAGAGGATTCGACGATGAGCAGAGAAACTCATGATTATTTAATCCTCAGTGAACCAACTACAAGCAAACGACGACGTGTTAATTAGCTGAACTCCACAAAGGTAAACAATTAAACTCATTATTTTTATAAAATCAGTACATTTCGTCATCACTACTATATCAATGCCATATCTTCTTCTGTTTCAGATCACACAGATTGTTCAAGGATTCCCCGAGAGGAATTCTAAGGATATTTCGATTGTCGCCCGATAATCTCATCATAAATTATAATTTCTGTATTCTGATTTCAGTCATCCGTATTAATATAGTTCTAAATTTTGTTATCCTCGTGATTTTATCTAAATTTAATGAGATAATAAAAAATGATCCGTACATAGTCAATAAAAGTATTATGGAATTGAATTCTCACTGTGATTAAAGACTAGGCTAATATTATCTTCAATAAATGCATCGAGGAATTATCACTACAACAATTATATTGGAAATATAATCATTCGTTCAAATCCAATCCTGGGATGGTTCAAAGCATGTACTCTCAATACATTACATTACTATTCCCATGATGTTTTGTAATAGTTAATTCCCCAGTTGAAAAATGACTTCATTCATCTCATGTCGTTCTCTATTTAATTATTTTTCCAGCCTCTCATCCAATTGAGGTTGATAATTTACATTATTTCCTCATCTTATATTGATAGATGCATTTATGATATCATTAATTTGCTATTCGAATGACAATTGACCGTTAATTGATAATGTGTTGATCGCAAGATAACTGGACGCTCTTTTAGATTCATGGCGTAGCGCGCACCCAAATCTTGGCGGTGCGCGCATCCGGGGGGTGGAACAAGTCAGTCAGCTGACGCTTGGGAGTAATTGGCGTTGGGAAAAACTTTAACATTTATTTTCATAAAAAATAGGGATTGTAGGGTATAGGTTCCCATATCAAATTGGTAGGTTATCGATTCCTCTACAAGAAGGTATTTTTTTCCTCGATTCGTTCAGCTAAAGTGAAACTGTCGTTGTTAGAAGCATTGAGTGGTGAATTTTCAATTTTTTAAAATTAATTCAATATATTTGCGGATATTCTCAGCAATGCATATTTGGATATGTTAATCAGGGGAATTTCGACTTCAGCCTAGTATTTTTTCTTCGATAGAAATTTTATTTTGGGGTTTCTATGGACAAACGGGCTAGATTGACTGGACTATTTAAGACGTTTGAACTTAGGGTTGCTAACCCTTATTGCCTCCGACTCTTGTGACCCTCAGAGTTTCTTACTCTTCTCACCTTTTTACTGTCTGACCATTCTGACCCTTCTAGTGGCTGACCCTAATGAACCTAGCCAGTACTCATTTGTAGTGGCCGTTGTGACGATTATGATCATTAAAAGGTCTGACTGTTATCATGTTTTGACTCCCACTTATTGCCCAACCTTGCCATATTACACTTGTTTAGATTTCTATTTTGCAGAAGCTTGTGTGTTCTTCTGCTCTTATGGTGTAATGAAGAATTTATGGTAATATTGAAGAATTTTCGTTTATGTAGTGTAGTTTATGAAGATCGCCACGTAGTTAGGGAGCATTCAAATATTACGTCACGCGTTTTCAAGGCATTTTGGACTCCCTTTCCCCTCCGTCACAAGACCGTCACAAACTTGAAATCCTCCTGTATATTACGTCACAAAATCCACCACATCCCCTCCCCACATCATGGAGAGAATGATTTCGTTTTCATTTTTTTGCGTAGTCAAAAAACAAGAAACAAAAAATACAAAGGATCACGTGAAGAGTCAATTTTTGCTTCCGAATGGAAGCATTGTAATCGATCTATTTTTCGATTTTCTAATTTTGCTTGGAAATGATGTAGAATGATCTGAAACGTAAAAATACGAAGTTTGGAGACCATGTCTGTCAGTGTCAATGTCCATCGCCACCTGTCCGGTGGTCATTTTTTGGAAAATCGAGTAATAAATTGACTAAACTTATTCCAAAAAATCTGAAATTTTGTCAGATTATAGTACGTAACTAGGACTAACCCTGTGCCAAATTTCAGCCTGATCGATCAAATACTTTCTGAGAAAAAGCTATTCGTTTTTCGTTAATATCTTCGAAACTAGCCAACCGATTTCAATTTTTTGTTTTCAAAATATTCGTCTCGATGCCTTCTATTTGAATCAATTAAAACATACATACCCGTTCATACAAAGTTTTCGAGATATTTCAGATTTTCAGTTTTTTCATAAAAATCCTTGTAATCACGCTAGCTTGTGTAAAAATTGAGATATCAACTTGAAATTTGGAGAGAATCTTCCCTCCACGATGATAATTTTTCCTATTGAAAATGAGCTCAATCGACCGAGTAGTTTCGGAGATATTCGATTTTCCCTGAAAACCTTCTGTCTGCGATAGCTCAAAAACTATTCGACCGATTTCATTTTTTTTTTCAAAATATTCATCTTGATGCCTTCTATCTGAATCAATCAAAAAATATATACCCGTTCATATAAAGTTTTCGAGATATTTCAGTTTTTCAGTTTTTTCATAAAAATCCTTGTAATCTCTAGCTTGCGCAAAAATTGATATATCGACTTGAAATTTGGACAGGATCTTCCCCCCACGATGACATTTTGTCCTATTGAAAATGAGCTCAATCGACCGACTAGTTTCCGAGATATTCGACTTTCCCTGAAAACTTTCTGCGATAGCTCAAAAACTTTGTATGAACGGGTATATATGTACATTCTGTGGTTACTCGTTTCAATATTTGTTTCGATGTCATCTATCTAATCAATTAAAACACATCTACCCGTTCACAGCAAGTTTTCAGAGAAAGTCGAACTACGATCCATTCGGAAGCTTACTACCAATGAAATTGGTAGAAATGAAAGAAAGAGAAAGAATTATAACACAAAAGTAACAGTCTGATGGCTTCTGCCAAAAAGGCAGCCCCTGCTTGTTTATTTTATTTGATACTTTCTGAACATGTCGACTTATTATCGTTGCTAAAAAGCTATTTGTTTTTGAATCGTTTTTCGCTAATATCTTCGAAGCTAGTCAACCTATTTCAATTTTTTTTTCAAAATATTCGTTTCGATGCCTTCTATCCGAATCAATCAAAACATATATACCCGTTCATACAAAGTTTTCGAGATATTTCCGTTTTTCTGTTTTTTCATAAAAATCCTTCTAGCTTGTGCAAAAATTGAGATATTAACTTGAAATTTGTACAGAATCTTCCTCTCATGATAACAATACTTTCCATTGAAAATTAGCTCAATCGCATAGGTAGTTTCCGAGATATTCGACTTTCTCTGAAAACCTTTTATGTGCAACAGCTTAAAAACTACGCAACCGATTTCAATTTTTTTTTTTCAAAATAATTGTTTCGAGGCCTTCTATCCAAATGCCTTCTATTTCATTCGGAAGCTTACTACCAATGGAATTAGTAGAAATGAAAGAAAGAAAAAGAGTTATATAACACATAAAGTAACGATCAGATGGCTTCGGCCAAAAAGGCTCGAACCCCTTCTTATTTTAATATATATTGATGGGTTGATGAATTCGAGATATTAATGTAGTTAATTATTCCCTACTGATAAAATTGGAGGAGTTATTAACGTAGTTTGTAATAATTCATCAAATTAAAAAAAAAACTATTCTGACATTTTATGGCAATAAATGTCATTGAATGTCAAAAAAGGCGAGAGAGAACTCCCAGGACAGTCACCATATTATGGCCAATTCTGTGAAAATTCGTCAAATTATGATAGATTATGGCGAAAATTGCCATTTAATGGTGAAAAATGTAATTAAATGAAATAAAAGGAGAGGAAACTCGCAGGGCAGTCGACATATTATGACAAATTATGGCAAATTCTGTGAAAATTCATCAAATTATGACAGAGTTTTCTGAGAAATTATGACATTATATGACCTACCTGTTTCAAACCACGGTCATTTATTGTCAATTTCTGACCAGAAATGTCGACTTCGGACATATGACAGATTCTGACACAGTATGACATATTCTAACAAATTTTCTACGAAAAAATTTGTCAAAATTGACAGATTTTGACATTTTCTATCAAAATTTGTCAGAATCTGTGGACCCGATTTCCACGAGGGTATTCGCATAAAATCAGGGATATATGTCGGTGATGTAAAATGGAAAGAAATGAAACAGAGTAACGTTTCCAGTTGCTAAGACCATTTGCAATTGAAAGAAAAAAAACATTATTTTCTACTTCCGCATGGAAGTAGAGACAACCAGTATTAAAGGTATGAGAATCCAATTGATGTAGAAGAGCTACCAAAAATAGTATATTACGCAACAAGTGCGTAATGGGTTTTTTGGCTCGTGGGAAGTTGTAAAACGAGCCGAAGGCGAGTTTTACAATCCCACGAGTCAAAAAACACAATTACGCACGAGTTTCGTATACTATTTTATGTCATAGGGCCCAGAATCCGCGATTCTACCGAGCGAAGCGAGGTTAGAATCGCGTGATTCTGGGCAGCTATGACATAAAGATGATTTTCGAAATCGTTCATGGACGTGTTCCGTGTGTCTGTGGCAATGTATTCTATACACTGCTTGCACCGATCTCTGGTTTTTCATTTCTGATCGACGTTAGGACATCAATAAATATATGAAAAAACCTCGACATTTTTCATACTTTCTCCTGATACCCAATAATCCGGAACCTTAAAACATGGAAAGTTCAATTGCTGGTGGACTCTCGATTTTTCCCTAACGGTAATCACTACGTTCATCGACCAATGTACGTACAACACAGCTGTCCCAAAGCCACCCAAGGTCACGTTTCCTTCGGCATTCCAGTGGTCTCCCCTCTTCCACTCTTTCCTAGGCGTTTTTTACCACTGACTCGTTCCATACAACATACGGGAAGCGAAAAACGGTTATGAAACTTGTGGAATTTTCATCAGAATTCACTGTATAAAAATGAGAAAGTATTCATTAAAAGAATTTGTGAATACCATTATATGGCAAGTTTATGGGTAGTTTAAAAGATATGGAGAGATTTTCAATGTGCAAAAATACATTTTATCGAAGCGAAAAGGTTTCTCATCGAATATAAATCTCATGGTTTTGTAGTACGATATGAATATGTGCGTAGATACCGGAGATAGAAAAGAGTATTCAATATATTTTCTTTTCGTTTTGAGGGGGGCAGGTTTTCTTCTATGATGTTGCCTTATATCCCAATCCTTAGAAAGTTACGATCCACTCTAATTTAAATAACTGCAATCATTTCTGGGAATATTAGAGATGGAGGGGAATAGAAGATATCAGCTCGTCATGGCTCCATCTCTTCAGTCTTTTTTATGTTTACTGATCACTGACAAATACTCGATTTGAAATTCCGTAAGATTTGGAAATATTCCTGTTAAGGGGGGATCCTGGTGAAATTTGAACGTCTTCGGTTGATGAAAATAACTATCGAGCGACTTTTGATATATAATGGGGTACCTGAACAACTAAGAAAAATTGCGTACACAATCAATTTTACTCCGTACGTCAGGCGAAAACGTAGTTTTTGGCTTTGAAATGCACCTCGCATCACAGTTTTCATCCAATTCAAACTTTTTTTTCAAAATGTTAGAATCCATCAAATAAAAATAGGCAGGGGAGGGTGGGGCAAAATGGAACGGTACAAAAAAAGAATATAGAGCGAAATTCAGACAACTTTTTTTTTTCACCTTATGTGAGCTCAAAAATGATGATTCGGGGTTAAGTCAGTGACATCAGTCTACTCTGTAGTTATCGCTATCTTGTAATCTAAGGGAGATAGGAGAATTTTGATAAGGACCCTTTTGTAGAGAATTTCAAGGGCTATAAAAACGGTCATTATAAAAATTTTGCTATCTTCATTGTAAAAAAGATAATTCAAGGTTAAAAAACTGAAGAAAAATCTGATGTCTGTAAATTCAATTATAGAGTAATAGACGATTATAGATAAATAAATAAGACCTTTGGAATATTACTATTGTTCTATGAATAAATTGAATATTAAAAAAAGGTCCTATAGTTTTTGAAAACCAAAATTCACTACCGTTCCATTTTGCCCCACTCTCCCCTTTTCTTGGAAATTAATAGAAATCTGGAAAGTTAAGGTAAATGAATTTTTGAATTTTCAATTGATTGAAAATTGAAGAATACATTATATGACTTAGTTTACTAAAGTTTACTAATGTTTTGATTGAAAATTCAGATGAGTTGAGGAATTCGCATCTTTCTGCTCTTCAAAAATTTCGAATTCCAATGAATTTTCATTATTTTTCCCCTGTATCGAAATCAGTCACTGTTTTGAAAATATTTAGGCAATTGTTCATGAAATTTCAGTTTTCTTTCAACTATTCAGCCTACTAAAGGAGAGGAAAATGTGACATTTTATCTCAAATCATTCGTTCCGGTGTCATACACTGAGAGAACAATCGTCATAATATCACAAAACTAATTTCTTGTGCCAAATATTTCATCTCTTGAGGATAAATTTCTTGGGATAAGAATTTTTTGTACCGTTCCATTTTGCCCCGCGTTCCATTTTGCCCCATCGTTCCATTTTGTCCCGCCGTTCCATTTTGCCCAACCCTCCCCTATTTTTTTCGATTATCTCAATTTGATCATGGATCATGGATCATGGAAAAATAAAATTTTTTCGGTTTACTTTTTTCATACCGTATAAACATGATTATTCTGAGTAGTTGAACATCAAAATAGTATATAAAAGGTGTTTTCAGGGGAAAAATTTTGATTTGTAAGGTATGAAAAAAGTAAAAAAACGAGTAAACCGAAAAAATTCAATTTTTCTATGACCTAATTGAAATAAATGAAAAAATGCCTAGTTTTATTCTATGGAATCTAATGAACATTTTGAAAAAAGAAAAGTTTGCATCGGATGAATATTGTGGTGCGAAGAGCATTTCAAAGCCAAAAATACGATAAACGACGTTTTCACCCGACGTACAGAGTAAAATGGGCTTGGTAGAGGAGAGTTGGGCAAAATGGGACGTTTCGTGATTTTCTCTAATTGTCAATATCTTCATTTCTAAGTGATATTAAGATATTGGCAATTGGAAAAGATCTCCATACGTCCCATTCTCTCCGACTCTCCCCTATGATTTTTTTTAGTTTTAGATGCCCCATGATACATCAAAAAATTAAGAGAATTAGAATTTAGAGAGAAAAAATTTCCGCTTCACCCAGCCGGGAATCAAACCCGGGTTTTATCAAAAGGCGCTCGCTAATTATTTCTGTCAACCGAAACTTTCAAATTTCATCAGGGTCCCCCCCTCAATAAGGACTAAGATGAGTAGAAAAGTTGGCCGCAAAAAATATTTTTCTCTGAATGTATCGACTAAGCAATACTTCCGAGCTAGCAATCCAGATCACTCAAATGAATTTACGACTAATATTCATTTTCAAATTTGAGCAGATTCACGCTAAATCAGTAGGCCAAAAAAGTCGATGCTGGGGATTTTTGTCTTTTGTTTTTTTTTTTTGAAAAGATAGCCATTAGATGAAAATTTTGAAAAAAGAAAAATTATAAAGTGTTGATAATTGAAGGAGTTATATTTTTTTGAACATGGCTAGTTTTTGTCCAAAACAGTTTTTTTTTACCAAATTGGCCTCAATATTTCTGCGGGGTTTCAAGCTATCAAATCGCTCTTTAACACACTTGAAGAACATAAAAAAGCCTCGAAATTGAAATGTCATACATAGCAGTATCTTCAATTCAATGTGGTTTATACGAGAAACCTTTTTTTTTCAATCGTTAATTACTCAAAAAGCTCATTTTTTTTAATCTCAAATTTTGACCAACAATTGTCAGTAAAATGACAAGAAGTTTGGCGTCAATCAGAGTTTGTCTTTCGCCATAGTTCTGCAGTTATTAATTTTTTCGTCACGCTGTGACGAAAAGTGAACTTTTCGGCACGCTCCGCGTGCCTCAATATTTCAACTTCACACTCGTTGCCACCCCGTCGCACTTGTATCCTTCTATGATTTTAACCAGTTTCTAAAACTATCGTTCATTGATAAAAAATTTAAAAAAATAATTGTTTTTTCAAATAAAGTAACCAATGAAAATCTATATTGATAATACACATAAATGTCAGTAATCATTCACAAATACAGTAAAATCAATTGAACTATAAATCTCAACTTTTCCATTCAAGAAATAAATTTGAGAAGAAAATCTAGTTACAATAATAGTCTACAAATGAGCTGATACTGGGGATTTTCGACTCAATTTTTTTCTAAAAAGATGGCGATTAGACAAAAATTTTGAAAAAAAAATTTAATATATTGATAATTGAGGGAGTTATGATTGTTCAAAAAAGCCTACTTTTGGTCCAAAAAAATTGTTTTTTCCAAATTGGCCTCAATATTTCCACAGGGTTTCAGCTATCGCCCTTTGGCATACTCAAATAACATGAAAACCTCTTCAAAATGAGACGTCATACATAGCATTATCTTCAGTTTGATGGGGTTTACACGAGAAAACTTTCCTCTTTCAATCGTTAATTATTCAAAATAGTTATTTTCATCACAAGGTCGACAAAGTATTTTCTGACGAATGTGGCTTTGTATGGCTATAATCACATTCGTCAGAAAATACTTTTAGACCGTGTGATGAATGCAATTTTTGTGGAGGTTACACTCATTATATCGTCCATTATTCATCTTCAGTATGATTTTTTGAGCAAAAAATTATTATTTCTCTAATTATACAATGGAAATACATTTTTCAAAAAGCTTTCATTTGTTGGTAATCGAGAATTCAATTAAATTAAGTCATGTTCAATTATTCAATTAAATATTCATTTATTTGGGTGCTAATTGCATGAGTAATAGCGATTTTCGGTCATTTTTGATACTTGTCCCACTGAAATAGTATACTATACCGAAAATCGCTAATCAAACTTCCTCAAATCATAACTCCCTCAATTATCAATATATTAATTTTTTTTTTCAAAATTTTTGTCTAATCGCCATCTTTTCAGAAAAAAATTGAGTCGAAAATCCCCAGTATCGACTTTCTTGACATCCTGATTTGGCGTGGATCAGCTCATTTGTAGACTATTATTGTAACTAGATTTTCGTCTCAAACTTATTTCTTGAATGGAAAAGTTGACATTTATAGTTCAATTGATTTTACTGTATTTGTGAATGATTACTGACATTTATGTGTATTATCAATATAGATTTTCATTGGTTACTTTATTTGAAAAAACAATTGTTTTTTTAAATTTTTTTATCAATGAACGATAGTTTTTGAAACTGGTCAAAATCATAGAAGGACTTTGATGTTTTACTTGTACTCATTCTTGATTAAAAATGGTTTAACATTCACATGACTCTCTCATAGGGACATTTAAGTATAACAAGTCAAACGTTATGTGCTCAGTGGTCAATCATTGGCCAAGTACTGTCTGTTTTTTCCCTTCTCTGCGTTGTTGTTACGTATCCCTCCTGGGAAGCTTTTCAGGTATCAGCCTCATTGCAGCGGCATTTTCAAATGTTGATTATAATCTTCCTTAAGGTGGACAAGTTAACAATACGTTTTCTCGTTCACTCAATCTGGAGAAATACACAAATATCATAATTAGTCAAATAGTTCTGAATTATGTCACAGATTCTTAAACTCATAATAAATTAGCTTCATTCAAATAAAATTCTCAAATTATGGATAAGATTCTTATTCAGTTACAATAAATTTCTTGCGCGGTAAGAAATACTATATAAGGAATAAATTTTGTCTCCTAAGGTTCTTCATGAAATAATTATCCAGTCGCGAATATGCACAACGAAACGTTACAATCTGGATTATCATTTGAGTTGTTAACGATCAATTTCTTCAATTTTTTAATTTTAATTATTTTCTTTACAGGCCAGTGATGCAGGCAATGGACATAAGATTCACTATGTATCCAGTGAGTTTGATAATAAGCGCGATATTCTTAGCGGCAACACTTGCAGCAGGTTGGCTCTTACCTGCATCTCATCATGTACTACATTGGCGCTGTCAAACCCACCACGTTGTATGTCTAATGCTTGGTGATTTACTGATGGCTGTGATACAATTGGCTAGTAATTCACTTCATGGCAATAGCTGCAAGGCACTTGGTGAGTCACCAAATGAATTTTTATCTCCTCCATTCTATTCGCATGATGATTTCAAATTAGTCATTCACTTTGAACACTGGGAACACTGAAAGGAATTTTCATCCAAATGTAGATTCCGGGTTCAATCAAATATTTCCCTCGGAGCAGAGATATTCGAGACTAGATTCATTAAGCTAAATCATTTAAGAGGGCACGAGGGTAAAAAAAAACTATCGAAATGCGGGCAAATCTGAGCTCCATAAATTCTCATCGTTTGGTGAATTCCGAGGCTCAAAAGTGGTCACCACCAAATCCTTAGCATCACGAAAGTGTTATGGAACAAGTTGAGGGTGGTGTGAGAAGGATAAATATTTTTAATAAATGATTACAAATACGAGGTGGTTGACAGGTCTGGTCGTCGCCATGCTTGGATCCGCTTCCCTGGACCGCAAGGTACTTCCAAGATGGCGGCGCTCACAGCTGTCAGCTACCTCGTACTTTTAAACATTAAAAAAAAATACGTATCCTTCTCAGAACACCCTGAACTTGTTCCATAACATTTTCGAAGTACTAAAGATTTGGTGTTGATAACTTTTGAGCCTCGGAATTCACCAAATGAAGAGAATTTGTGGAGCTCAGATTTGCCCGCATTTCGGTAGTTTTTTTTTACACTCGTGCCCTCTTAATATTTTATCGGGCAATGTATTTAGATTACGTGACGGTATGAATGTCAAAATATTTGCAATAACCATCCGTGTGAAATACCTATAGCGAGAAACCGTGAGCTCGTGAGACATGGCCTTTAGTTCTTGACGAGAAAAATACCAGACCGATATGGCTCTCGCATTCTTACATAAAACAAGAATACGTTTGAGGTAATCGGAGACTTGGTTTCACAAAACTTCTCAATTGGAAACGCTAACTATCAAAACGCCACCTATGAATGGCGGATATTGTGCTGCACACAGACAGTATACAACCCAATTTGGGCTTGTGTTAGCGTGTATATGGGAAGCCTAAAATCGTCCATATTGGTGAACACGAGCGCCGCCATCGGTAATTAGCGGTCCCAATAGTTTCATGTCGCTATTCGTACGTGTGTGTGTGTGTTGAAGAATTCATCATCTGGAAAAGAACTTGCAGTTATGTGATAGGCTTACACTTCCACAAATCGAATCGTTTTTTATCTCTAATATACATGGAAAATCATGGAATAAAATTTTCTGATATTTTTAAAAAAGAGTCATTTACACCTAGTCAGTATCTGGCGGAATCGTTCATTTAAAAATGATATCATACCAAGCGCACTTTTTGATTCAAATTTCACGTGAGAATCATGGACTTTCTAATCAATCGAATTAGACTTTTCTCGTCGTATTGTCATCAAATAAATGCGTGGGGCTTCGGAAAATATGAAAACAATTTTTTTACTATTCAACTTACTCGTGTCAATTGTCCAATTTTACAAGGAAAAATGCTCCTAGTTCCTGGTGAACTAGAAGATTCATTATGTCGACCATCTAAAGATTGGAAATTAAAAAAAAAACATTCTTATGGGTGATGAAAAATGGAAAATTTTGCCCTCTAATAAATCGAAATTGGATGAGTAGAACACGAGTTATTGTGAAAAAACGGAACAATTTGAAAAAAATCACGCCCGGTCGCGCGCTTCGCGCGCTCCCTCTGGGGTATGACTGGTAGGGGTTGGTGGAATTGGGTGTGACTCATTACGGGTCGAACCAATAACTTCCCGGCCATTTGTTTTTGTTGACGCTGGGGTCATGCCACAGTGAATGCGGCGCACGCTATACGCAACGCTAGTCATTGTCAGAAATATTCGGAAAACAGTTGGATAATTATTTCATGCATTGCATGCGTTTAGCGTTGCATCCATTGTTATGTGGCATTATCCTTAGGGTGATTTCGCAAAGAACTCATTTGCAATTTAATTTAACTCTTATTTAACTTCAGTCAAGTTTGAGTTAAACCCACTTTTTACTTGACCCACTTCAAAATTCTCTTAACTCCGAAGTTGATCCACTTAACAATTTGCAACTTCAAAGTTGACCCACTTCAAAATTTTGTAACTTCAAAGTTAACCCACTCTAAGATTTTCCAACTTTCCTTTTTTTTTAATCGCAAAATTTGAAAGTTTTATTTAACAAATTCAACAACCACTGAGGCGATTCTGCTCAAAATCTAATGAGAATCAAGTTATGTGGAGACGCATCGATTACACAAAATTAATTGAAATCCCATCGTTACCTAAGGTAAAATGGTCGAATTTCTATGAAATTAACGCTTCTTGGCATTTTTTTACAAGTTTTATGTGGATAAATACAAAACCGCTGAGTCAGTTATCTTCATAAACTAAACAGTTCTACGTTACATGAACACACATCGTTTGAAGGTAGAAAAAAATCAATCGCTTCATTCGTTCAGGAGATATCGTTGGACAAAATGTTGGTTGCATACGTACACATATACACACAGGCACACGCACGCACACACACACACGAACATGTCTTCAAAATTCGTTAAAAATGATTCTAAACTTCAAGAAACGTGGACATATCATGAAAATTCCACATTCGATTTCCGGGGTCATTACTATAACTACCCGATAGATCGGGAAGTTAAAAATCATATTTCTGAACTGGGCTGTCAAAAAAATCTGAAAAAATTTGAGAGATAGTTTTTCAAGCCTCCTAATTGTAGAAAAAATCACCATCAATTTTCAAGAGGGTGAGGGTTAGCTGTTGACTCATTTGGCATGGAATACCTCATATACAGGGTGTTGAGGGCACTCACCTTACAAATATAAGGGGTATGTAGGGTGAAAAAATATAAGAATAAAGGTGCAGGAATTAATTAAATCGGATAATAAACATTTAAATGATAGCGATAAGAATTTTCTATTTATTGAGCCAATGATATCATGCTCGACGGCGGCCATGACATGGCCGTCATTAAACGGTAACGTTGTTGACGGCGGTAGTCTAGATATAGTGTTATGGAGGGTTCAATGTCTAAATCCCCGACGTGATATCTGGGGATTCTAGTGACTATTGACAATAGGTTGAGAATCGATCGGTGGCGACCTCAAGTGAATGAATGTCCGTCAGTTTAAATGGACGAACTAACGATACATGGGTTTAGAAGTGAAACGAGGAGAATAAGATTGGAAAATTCAAGAGTTTTTAATGGAGACTATTGATTTGTATTTCCCAAACATAATAGGGGGATTACAACATTTATTAATTATCATGAGATAATAATGCGATAGAGTGTCTGAACCGACCATCCTTCTTTTTTGCTATTCATTATTTTTTTCCATTATTTCATTTAATTAAAAAACCATGATGGCAATAATATCAGCTACCTTAGGAACATTCTGTCGTAAGAACATCAATTTTATCATTTTCTCCTTCCCTGATAGGACGATTGGACGAGATGAAAATATCAAAATCTAAAATTTCTCCATGACCGGGAATGTAAGGAAGTCGCTTTTCACGGTTTTCCCCCTACCATACAGTCTTTAGCGGAGAGAATGTAGTCTCGAATCTAGTATTGGGATGAAATTAGAGTCTCGCGATAAGGCTTTCAATGGAATTCATTTTTGCGGCAATCTCATGTGCAGTACGTGTCACAGCGAAAATTGAAGATATTTTACAACGTGATAATTTTGACGACTGCTGCCGCAATAGTTACTACGGTACTTATAGCTACAGCTATCACGGCAGTTTCTGTGGAACTTGTGGCGACAGGCACTGCGACAGTGTGTGTGGCAGTTTTGGCAACAGGCATCGGGACAATTAAGGCAATAGTCACTGCGGCACTTGTAGTGACAGCCACCACGACACTTAACGCGAGTGCGACCGCGATAATTTTTGCAGCAGTTGTAGTTACAGCTACCGCGACAATTAAGGCGATAGTTACTGTGGCACTTGTAGCGACAGCCACCGCGACACTTGAGGAAACCGCCACCGTGATTGTTACTGGGATACTTGTACCTGCAGATATCGCGACAATTGGGGCCACTATCATTGCGATTGATACTGCGGCATTTGTGGATATAACTACTGCGACAATAAAGTCAACTACGACCGCGATGGTTACTGTGGCCCTTGTAGCTATCCCCACCGTAATAATTGAGGCGACAGTTACTGCGGTACTTATAGCTACAGCCACTGCGAGATTTGGGGTTATTGCCACCGCGATAGTTAGTACGGTACTAGGAACTACAGTTATCGCGACAATTGAGGCGACTACTACCGTGATAGTTACTACGGCACTTGTAACTACAGCTATCGAGACAGTTTTTGTGGCACTTGTAGCGACAGCCACCGCGACAATTGGTGCCATTGTTAATGCGTTAGTTACTGCGGCACTTGTAGCGACAGCCACTCCGACAGTGTGTGTGGCAGTTTTAGCTACAGCCGTCGAGACAATTGAAGTAAACGCTACTGCAATTATTACTACGGGACTAGTAGACGCTGCTACAATTTTGGTGACTACTACCGGGTTAGCTACTGCAGCACTCATAGCTTTAGACATCACGCCGGTGTCTGTGGGATCTTCAGTGACACCACATCTCCAATTCTGGCGATCGTTACCACGTGTTACGTATTTTCGTAATTGGAAAATACACGTATGAATACGTGACACATGATAGTTACTGCGGCATTTTTAGCTATAGCTACCGCGACAATCCATGATTCTCAATTTTATTGTAGGCAGAGTTTGGAATTGTTACAGATGTTTAAATTTCGACAATAACTATAAAATTATTCAACTGTTAGATACTCTGAGAAGTTCTGCACAATGGATACCCGGTTGGGAAACAATGAAATCGAAGAAGAGTGGGGTAAAATGGGACGCGAAAACGTAACAACGAGTGCATTTATCCGACAAAGTTTGGAATTGTTACAAATGATTCAATTTCGACAAAAATTATAGAATTAATGAACTGTTAGACGCTCTGAGAAGTTCTGCACAATGGATACCCGATTAGGAAATAATGAAATGGAATGAGAGTGGGGTAAAATGGGACGCGTAAACGTAACAACGAGTGCATTTACCCGATAGAGTTTGCAATTGTTACAAATGATTCAGTTTCGACAATAATTATAGAATTATTGAACTGATAGACGCTGTGAGTAATTCTGCACAATGGATACTCGTTTGAGAAACAATAAAATCGAAGGAGAGTGAGGTAAAATGGGACACGAAAACGTAACAACGAGTGCATTCACTCGATAGAGTTTGGAGTTGTTACAAATGATTCAATTTCGACAATGATTATAAAATTATTAGACTGATAGACGCTCTGCGAAGTTCTGCACAATGGATACCCGGTTGGAAAAGAATGAAGTCGAAGAAGAGTGGGGTAAAATGGGACGCGAAAATGTAACAATGAGTGCATTTACTCGATATTGTAGCTATGGTTTTATTCTGAGAATGAGGTCCCCGGAAAAACATGGTCGGTATTTACTAATTCGAGGACGTAGAACACGAATATTTTGGTTATTTTTACATCCGATTTGCCATAGGTATTATTATTAACAATTTAGTCGTTTAGAACGTGTTATTCCGTACCCATGACAGATACGGAAAAAAAATCAAATTGAAAAATGTTGCGCCAGTTATTTAAAATAACTTTTATTGTATGCAAAATTTCCATTAATCCATTTGTTAAAGAGATAACGCCCAGAGAGACTTACGCGAGCGCACGACCGTTCGTTCTGGGATGAACGTCATGCTCATTACGGGACAGTTTTGAATCAGATAAATCCTTCGCCTGAAAATTCATCGGTTATTTCCCTTAAGTTTCCCTGTCCAGCAACACGTGTGTGCAATTTGGCACGAAATCCCCCCACGTTACCAATTTCTATGATTTGTTCCGCGTTTTCATTTATCACGTCTTCCCATCAGCTGAGAACACCCTTAATGTTCTCCTTTTCATCTTGATGACCCTTTCTCATTGCAATAGGAAATCTCTATAAACTACGTGAAATTGAAAACATCCAGTTTTGCCGATAATTTAGAGATTTCTTGTCAATCATACCACAGGAAAACTGGAATACTAGAATTGAAAACATAGAATAAGGAACGAAATTGCTAGGACTTACTTTGGTAATGTTACTGGTTTCTTCACAGGAATATGGAGTGGCTCGTGTGTACAAATTGTTATGCATACCTGAATTGATTCTCGAAAATTTGCTGACGGCGAAATACAGAGAGCACTGAAGTAGGTGAGAGAGGTTTCTGTATTCCGCGCGACATAATGATCCAAGATTAAAGTGTACATTCGTGATGACTGTCATTAAAAGCGTTACATATTCAATGTTACCGCGAAAATTCCGGGAGAACCTTAATTTTTGCAGCGGCTGTCGCCACCAGTACCGCAGGAACAGCCGCGATAGATATTGTTACAAGTACCGCAGTAACTATCGCGGTAGTAGTCGCCTCAATTGTCGCAATAACTGTAGTTCCAAGTACTGTAATAACAATCGCGGTAGCAGTCGTCAAAATTATCGCGTTGTAAAATATCCTCAATTTTCGCTGTGACACGTACTGCACACGAGATTGCCGCAAACATGAATTCCATTGGAAGCCTTATCGCGAGACCCTAATTTCATCCCAATACTAGATTCGAGACTATACTCTCTCCGCTAAAGACTGTACAGTAGGAGGAAAACCGTGAAAAGCGACTTCCTTACATTCCCGGTCATGGAGAAATTTTAGATTTTCATATTTTGATCTCCTCCAATCGTCCTATTATCAGGGAAGGAGAAAATGATGAAATTGATGTTCTTACGACAGAATATTCATAAAGTAGTTGATATTATTGCGACTATGGTTTTTTAATTGAATGCAATAATGGAAAAAAATAATGAATAGCAAAAAAGAAGGATGGTCGGTTCAGACATTCTATCGCATTATTATTATCTCATTATAATTAATAAATGTTGTAATCCCCCTATTATGTTTGGGAAATACAAATCAATAGTCGCAATTAAAAACTCTTGAATTTTGATAGTACCTTCAAATGATGTTGTAAAACTACGAATGATAAAATGAGCATCATAACGAGAGAGATTGTGAAATACAATGGGAATAGTATGAATCTTGATATGCAAGGTTACAACTTCTATGTGCTACTCCTCGATATTTTCCAGTTAGATGACAATGATCACGAACCTTATCACTTTCACTCAAAGGTTTTTTACATATGTAGCATGTCACTGCTGATTGGAAATCTTCAGTTTGCTGAGTTGATAAGTTTTCCATTTCCAGATTGGTCTTTAAGTATTTATCTACTCTGTATGCTAGCAACTTCATCTCCGTTGAAAACCATGGGTTTTGAGTTCTGATAATGCATCATCAAAAGCACATTTTACATAGAATGCGATACTATGAGGTATATGATGATCATTCTCTTTTGAATCTATCAAACATTCTAAATCTGCGTAAACGACAAATGGGACGGTTTCTGCATGTTTGAAATTCTTAAAGTTCAATATTTTATCTTTCTCTTCAGGCGTGAAAGTCAATTGTGCTCTCTCATGCAAAATTTATTTACAATAATAAAATCGGATGAGGTTCAAGAAGAAATAAAACATTTCACCACGAAAAACGAAGTGATTCTCCTTGCCACAAAATTGAGCTGTTGGTTTGATCATTTTATTGTTAATCATCTAATCGTGAGGCTAGAAGACTTCCAAGAGACTGATTCTGGGTGGGCGTTGGGTGAAATAATAAATTTAGTGGTCAATGTCAATAAATTTGAACCCTTGACAAGTGGGGACTCGACATTCATCAAGCTGCCGAAAGATATACAAGCCAAGAAAGCTGTGGTCAATATAAAAAACAGGGATCACTTCTGTTTCTTGTGGGCAGTGACGGCAGCTCTTCATCCTACAAGTGTTAATGCAGATCGGAAAATTTCGTATCCTGATTTCCATAAAATACTTAAATATGAAGGTCTCAGTTTTCTGATGATACTCAAAGGTATTCCCAAGTTTGAGGAGATAAATGATCTGAGGATCAATGTTTATGGTATGGAATCACATGGTCATAATAACACCATCTTCCCTGTGTACCTGAGTAAGAAAGTTACAACTCGAGAAACAATCCACTTATTAATGGTTGAGAGTAATGCAAATGAGTGTGATGAACCAATCTTCCACTTCGCAGGGATTCGCAATTTATCACGTTTAGTTACAGGGTGTCCCATAGTATGTGACAAAAGTAAATTGCGAATAACTTGAATACGGTTAAGTGTAAATAATTGTTGTTCTTTTTATTGTACACAGAACATTCGAAAAATTATAATACAATCCCTTCCAAGTGTCCGCCATCACTTGTACTACAGAACTCTATCCTACGCTCGAAGCTGGTATAGATGCGCTGTATTATGTTTTCATCAATAGCTCGGACAGCATCCCTAATTGCGTCTTGCAACTCTTCCACAGTCGTCGGATGCTTTTCATAGCACTTGTCCTTGAGAAAACCCCACAGGCAAAAATCACAGGGATTTAAGTCAGGACTGTAAGGCGGCCATTCCATGCCCCCATGGGCATACTTAGGGTAACCTAAACCTAACACACGAGTGCCGTAAACGGAAAAAAGTGTTTCAAATACTCCAGTAGTCCTGTGTGGGGCGGCACCATCTTGCATGAAGTAGAAATTCTTGACTAATTGATTTTTTCGTGCCCAAGGAAAGAAGTTCTTTTTCAAGAACTCACAGTAAATGTCAGCATTAATTATCCGACTCTCGAGGAATTCAAGGAAAACACCCTTTATGGTAACTGCCGCCCATGCAGTAACTTTTTTCGGGTGTGAGGACTTGGTTTCAACGACGTAAGGTGACTCAGTCCCCCAAAAGCGAAAATTTGGTTTATTTACCAAGCCACCTAAGTAGAAATATGCTTCGTCAGAGAAGATGATATTCTGTGCCTTCATCCCCTTGGATTCAAAAAGATTGTAAAGTTCTTGGCAAAATTCCACACGACGAACCATCGCTTCTTCAGTTAAAAATTGATGTACAGAAATTTTGTAGGGATGGAAGTTTAAAAACACTTTTAAATTACAGTGAAGTGAAGTTCTCGAGACTTTCAAGGTTTGGGAAGCCTTCCGAAGAGAATCATTTGGATATTTTTTGAAATGTTCTTCAGTTGTGCGGATAACCTCATGCCTCCTATCGTCTAGTGTACCATATTGATTTCTCAATTAACCTGAAAATACCCATGAATTGGTCGAAAAATACGTAAATCTTCAAAAAAAAAGAAAAAAAAAATTTGGTTATGTAGTTCATTCACTCTATTTACCGTCTGAGACTCGAATCAGACACTCCAGTGTGTGTGCTATACTTAGAATGAAATGCTCTTATTGCTGCAGTGGTTGAATCTCCTCTTCGGTGATATGATTTGATGAGGAATGTTTTTTGTTCAATGGTTAGGTTTTCCATTTTAGTGTTCTAATTCGCGAGCGACTGAAGTATGGATGAAATTTGCGGCGAGTCTCCACTTCAACCATATATTAGACTTTAGACTGCGCTGTCACCTTGCGGTATACAACGCAATTTACTTTTGTCACATACTATGGGACACCCTGTAGTAATCAAATTTCCAAAAGTAAAAATTTGATGTGTTTATGCGATCGTTGCCTCTGTCACTTCAGAAGCACTCGTAACACATCCTATTTTTTGTAAAAATTGCCGAATTCACTGTTTGGAACCGTAGTGGGGGTGAAGTGGTTGCTTTCGTGCGTAAAGTTCGAGGTCGTGCGTAAAGCGAATTTCGAGTGCGTAAAGCGAAGCTTTACGCACGACCTCTGAACTTTATGCACATTGTGCGTAAAACAACCACTTTACACATACTAAACGGTTTCGAAAAGTGAACTTTTGAGGCAGGTATTACAAAAAATTTGTTTGTAAGTTCTTTGACCGAGTACGAAGACGAAGGCGATAGCAATAATCGTTATAGATTTGAAAATTTGCAAAAAATTCTGTATTTTTGGAAAACCAGATTTCCGGGGATATCTTTTGGATATCATAGTTCTAATGAATTCAATCAGCGCTTAAGATGTTTGTTTTCATGCCATCAAGTCGAAGTTAAAAGATGAGTAAGTTAGCTATATTGGTTAATTTGATTTTTATGATGATTGTTGAAAATTTCGAATCTTTCATGAATTTCTCTGGAAGTGAGCTATTTATCAGATGGTTTCTTCACATGCGATGTTTCAAATTCATACAAGTATGTATAAATAAAATTTGTTTCGATTAACATTTTATCGAAGAGTTGAGGGACGAGATTGAATTCGTAAAAAGACTATCGGTTGCAGGAAAGAAAAGGCTTATAAGAATAATAATAACGATAACACCCACCTAAGTTGAAAATCTAGCAAAATGAGTTGCAAATAAATCTTATTCAATTTATTAGAATGAGATAAACAATTAATTATATGTGATAGAAGGGAATGGTGTGCAAAATAACCATTCGGAGGCATATTGGTATTTTATTAGCAAAAATAATTATGCTGTATGTAATATAAGAGCAATTTCCCACTTGTTTGGAAGATATTATTAATTTTTTTCGAAATAATTACAAAATTATTTTCATGTTCTTCACATATTCGATGGAGATTATCGTAAGGAATATTTCGACACTGTCAAACCTTTACACCTCTTACAATAAATATTTTACAAATGTTTTTACATGTTTTAAAACATTTAAAACATGTAAAAACATGTTGTTACATGTTTCTTAATTGTTTTCAAATGTTTTTCAGCTTCTTGCAAATAATTTTTAATGTTTATAAATGTACTCAAATAATTGCTTCCGAATACAGGCATTGTAATTGTTCAACATTAAGTTTTGGATTTTCCGTGTTATATCGACCCATTATGATTTAAAAAAAATGCAATTTTTAGACTGAGTCCGTACGTATGTACGTGTGTAAACGAATTTGTCTTTGATTGTTCACTAATGAATTGATGGAATTGAATCTTTTTTTCCCCAAAATGTGATGTTTTAAATTCATACAAGCATGTATAAATTTTTTTCTATGAACATTTGATCGAAGAGTTGAGGGAAGAGATTGAATTCATAAAAAGACTATCGGTTGTAGGAAAGAAAGGGCTAATAAGAATAATAATGACGATAACATTCACCTAAGTTGAAAATCAGTTGAAATTAGTAGAAAATAAATCTTATTTAATTTAATAGAATGAGATAAACCATTAATTGTACATGCTCCAGAATCTTCTATAATTTTCTAGAATGAAACCAGAAACAGGGAGTCTAGGATTTTCTGGAATGGTTTTAGGTCGATTCAGCCCCAAAAATATCCCTCGACAATTTACTTCCAACTTTGCTATTAGAAAATTCTAGAATCTTCTAAATAGAGTCTCTCCTCCTCTTCAAAGCGCGATAATATTCTCGAATATTCTAGAAAAATAACCATGATGTCATTTTTTCACATTAATCTGTAGGTTATTATGGTATCATATTCCATTCAAGTCTGGACAGGAATTCCGAAATACCCCTACCGCACGCGAATCGATGAGTCATCAGCTCGGGTGACTCACCCAACAATAACTTCGTCCCCCACCCCCAAAAACATTCGACAACAATGCTGCCACCTATGGTGGATGCTGGACTCCATGCAGAACCTTCAAGAACCTTCTGCGATCATGCTACTACCTAGTGGCGATCGACCACAGAACCATAACGCCACCCCCATGACTCATCGATGATGTCATCCCCATTGATTCATTGATGATGTCATCCTTGCCGTGACCGTGGCGCCACCTGGGGGTGGGCGCTGGGCTTGCAGTGATACAACGTAATTTGAATTTTGCCGCCTTTTTGTGATCTCATATCCGGTTTTTTGAGCCAGAAACCCCCTTGTCTATCTACTGATATATATACTTTTGATTGATCTAGATAGAGGCAATCGAGACGAGTATTTTGAACAAAAAAATTGAAATCGGTGGAGTAGATTTTTAGATATTCAGGAAAAACAAAATTTAAATAAATTGGTATATCGCAGGAACTACTGGCTCGATCGGGCTGAAACTGTGTACCAAAGTGAAGCTTAATCATAGCTACCATGAGCCAAAATTTCAGACTTTTATCGACACATTTCACCGCATTTATGTTCAATTTTCTAAAAATTGATCACCAAAAACCCAAGATGTCACACATATTCATACAGAAATGATTCCAAAAACATCATTTCTTCACGTTTCATAATAGTCTAGACCATTTGCCATCAAAATTAGAAAATCGAAAAATCGCTTAAATACAAGGCTTCGATTCGGAAGCAATAAAGTATTTCAGTGAAAAACAAGCAGGGGTTCGGAACTTTTCGGTAGAAGCCATTTGGCTGTTACTTTATGTGTTATAACTCTGTTTCTTTTTTTAATTTCTACCAATTCCATTGGTAGTAAACTTCCGAATGGATCTATACCAATTCTTTTTAAAAACACGGATTTTAATGAAAAGACAGAAAAAAGGGGAATATCTTGATCACTTTGTATGAACGGGTATATATGTTTTAATTGATCTAGGTAGAGGACATGAAGACGAATATTTTGAAAAAAAAGTGGAATCGGTTGCGAAGTTTTAAAGATATTCCACATAATAGATTTTCAGAAAAAGTTGCATATCTCCGAAACTACCGGTGCGATTGAGCCCGTCTTTAACACGAACCTTTGTTATCACGGGAGGAAGATTCTATCTCAATTTCAAGTCGATATCTCGATTTTTGCATATGTTAGCGCGCGTACAAGGATTTTAATGAAAAAGCAGAAAAGGGGGAATATCTCGAACACTGTGTATGAACAGGTATATATGTTTTTGTTGATCTAGGCAGAGGACATCGAGACGAATATTTTGTAGGAAAAAAATCTAAATCGGTCCAATAATTTTAAAGATATTCGTGAAAAACGATTTAAAAACGAATCGCTTTATCTCAGAAACTACTTGACCGATCGGGCTGAAATTGTGCACAGAGTTAGTTCTCAATGTACCTATAATCTGTCAAAATTTCAAATTTTTTTGAATTATTTTAGCCACTTAATTACTCAATTTTCTAAAAATTGAGCATCGGGACGGTGGCGGTGGACATATTCATATACAGACATGGTCGCCAAACTTCGTATTTTTACATTTCAGACCATTCTACATAATTTCCAATTAAAACTAGAGAATGTGAAAATCGGACGATTACACAGCTTCCATTCGGAAGCAAAAACAGGGGCATTCAAACACTGAGATATCTCAACATTCCCCCGAAAACACGTTGATTATATACATATTCAAGGCTCGGTTCTATAAGGATTCTGTTGGAAAATTCTATTCATTTGTTGCGCCAAATCTGTTTGAAAATTATGCAATTCTCCGGGGCATTTTTAATACACATTTTCTTGTAGAATATAGTCTATAGATGTGAATTTTTTAATATAACTCATTTTTTAATATATGACGCTGAAACTGGCGAACGATTCTGGCGAAAGATGGGCACGACTTTTGGCGCAGACTGTATTCTAGGCGCACTGATTGCAGGGGCCCTTTTTTTTAAAATAATATTTTAAATTATGTTGAAAAAACGATTGAAATTTATTTTCTAAACAATTATCTTTTTTATGCATTGATTTTCCAACTAAAAAATTAATTAATTCAATAAATAAATTAATTTATTCAGCCGCTCGGTTTTTTTATCTGTGGAAAATAGACGTATGTATCCGGAGGGATAAAAATTTAGGAGGGTGAGGGGGAGGGGTCTGAGATTACATTTCTATAAAATTTACCCCTCCGGAAGGCTATAGAAAAAGCCATGGAAGAACGACAGGTGTCCAAGACTATCATTGCTTGGACACAAAACATGCTGAAAAGCAGAAGACTGTCGGCAGGACATGGGAGGGTATGTGTGGAGGGACGTCCGACTAGGGGCTGTCCGCAGGGGGGAGTTCTCTCGCCCCTGCTATGGAACCTGGTTGTAGATGGACTTCTAAATCAACTAAGTGAGGCCGGCTTCCACGTCATCGGTTTCGCCGATGATGTGGCAGTTGTTGTGAAAGGCGGATTTCTGAGGGTGCTAAGGGACCTGATGGCAACAGCCTTCAATATCATTGAGGACTGGTGCAGGGTAACTGGCCTATCGGTAAATCCAGCCAA
>NW_021681073.1:81866-88913 GCF_001412515.2 Diachasma alloeum
CAGCTCTCAGAGCTCATCTGTTCAAGATGAAACTTGCAGAACAAGAAGACTGCAGACTGTGCGGAGGCGATAAGGAGGGCGTCATCCACATTTTATGTGAATGCCCCCTATTAGCACTCCGTCGCTATAAAATCTGGGGCCAGGCTTTCCTGAAACCAGAGGACTTACAACAAGCGGCTGTCACCAGCCTTATTAGCCTAGTGAGAAACACAGGGCTGGGGCTGTGTGACTGACCGAAACTAAGGCGGAAGTTACAAAAGATCGTATGATTTAGGTGACTCTGGGCGCTTTAAGTGACCAGCCGCACTTTTTTTATTCTATTCTATTCTATTCTACCCCTCCGGAAACATGCACTGATTTTTTATAATTTTTTACACAATGAATTTGGGGGAAAATACATGAGTATGCGGTTTCTCCGGGGGATTGAAAACAGCCGCATGTATCTGGAGGGGTGACAGTTTAGGAGGGTGAGGGAGACCCCTCTCTGATATTACATTTTTATAAAATTTACCTCTTCGGAAACATGCGCTGATTTTTTATAATTTTTCGAAAAATAAATTTCGGGGAAAATACATGAGTATGTTGTTTCTCCGGGGGGTTGAAGACAGCCGCATGTATCCGGAGGGGTGAAAATTTCGGGGGTGAGGGGGAGGGGTCTGAGATTACATTGTTATAAAATTTACCCCTCCGGAAACATGCGCTAATTTTTTATAATTTTTTGAAAAATGAATTTCGGGGAAAATACATGAGTATGTTGTTCCTCCGGGGGCTCCGCATGTATCCGGAGAGATGAACATTTAGGGCGGTAAGGGGGAGGGGTCACAAATTTCATTTTTACAAGAGTCTTTCCTTCGGACACATGTTGGGATTTTTTTATCATTTTTTTAACAATCGATTTCGGGAAAAATACAAGATAATGGGGTTTTCACAGGGGGTTGAAGACAGACGTGTGTATCTGTAGGGTTGCACATTTCGTTCGAAGAAGGGGGGGGGTGCAGATTGTAGTTTGTCTGTATTCATAAATTCAAGCCGAGAAGAATGCGATTTCATTAATTTCCGACATTTCCTGCAACTTATTCATGAACATGGTATGAAAAGAAATGTCACGTCTCGCATGATGAAATCTGTATTATGCTTATTATTTTTTCATGCAATTTTTAGCATTAATCAAGAATAATTAAATTTCTGGAAGTTTCCATCTATTTAATGCAACTATCAGTTCATAGTTGAGTTTCGAACAAATGAAATAGTTCGCAAAACAATATATAGTGCAGAGACATGTGCTGGACAGGTGTTGCGTCCACAATACTTACAAATGGTCTCTGTTTCGGGTCAAAGCAAATAATATGCTCTTTATACCAGGGAACGAGAACGAAGTCGAATGTCCTCAACGTATTCCAAAGTAGAGGTAGTTTTGAGAGTCAGGATAGTTCAAATTATCGTACAGGAAAGAAGGCTAATAGCCAATTTATTCTTCCAAGTCCAATTTTTAATTTTTAACACCTCGATACATCTTTCTTTAAAATGCGTACATTGACTGTTCAGGAGTCAGTCATAAAAGTTCTCAGATTACATAAAATACGTTGCGCTCGTATTATTTAATATTGCTCTTTTATCCATCCACAGCTCAATGGATTTTAGTTTTTGAAATTTTCCAGTTTATTTTAAGAGAACAATTTCTAATGAATTTGGGAAATGATTTAAATTTAGCCAGTCAGGTTTCAAGCCATGCGAGCAAAATTAAAACCGTGATTATAGATTAACTTACAATTGGATTTTAGATTTTTGGTTTAGACACTTGTTGAGAAAAACTGATATTCGCAGAATAGACTTGAATGTTTGAGAGTACAGTTGGAAGTGAAGCTCTTGGGCTACACTCTCGCTTTTGTAAACTAAGTCATAGGGGTGTTGCGTGATCACGATACATATTTTTAGCCATGACCATGAAGTATTCCACCATGTGCACCTACATTCTTTTCTAAGTTCACCTCATGGTCAGTTAATCCTTTTCGGAACGCATGTAACAGAGGTAGAGCAAAGAAGAATTTGCCATCGCAAAACCACAGCTGCACCTGAGCTGCGTAACACTCGATACTCGTACAGGTGGCTAGATTCTTGCTTGACGAGTGTACATCTCGAGTGTACTATTTTTTAGAAAGAAAATTTTCTTCCCAAGGTGTGAGACATCACATACCTCCCCAATTAAAATGAGCATTGGAGTTGACTGTGAATCCCAATTGCGAATTGAATCAGATTTTTATTTTAATCATTATTGATTGTTCGGAATAAGTATATCATCTAAATATATATATTAGCATATATGAATTTTTTTTTAAATCATTTTTTTTATCCAATTTTTTTATTTTTTAAATTTTTTTTTTAAGATTGATCAAGTCAAATAACTTTCTCTTGAAAAGGAGAATTTATCTGAATAATTGATGCGTTTAAAATATTTCATCATATTCTATCAAGTCGTAAAATGATAATTGATTATGAATTATTACTCAAATAATAAAGGATTGATAATTAAGTGGTATGGGTGCTGGCTAGCGAGTCTGACGCGTTGCTAGTGTGCTCCGTACTTTTGCCTATTTTTTTTGGATGTTAGAACTCTTTGAACGGTTGAAGACTAGTTCACCCCTCTTGTGCGACGTGCGGTCCTTCTAAGACATTATTTGATACAAAGACCCGTTAAAAAGTTTCGTTTTGCGGTTTCCGATCTTGGCTATATGCCTGGGAAATAGTGCGGTTATGCAAGCATGCAGGCCAGCCCAGTTGAGGATGAGTCTGTTGGTAATGGTAGGAAGCAAACAACACGCAGTGGAGCCATCTCTCAGGCCATTTTTCAACGTAAGCGAGTAAAATATACGCCAAATTAGCTGGGCGGAACAGGGGTTAGGGCTAATAGCAACAATCAAAACAAAATACCTAATAAGAGAGGAAAACCCCCAAAGGCCGAATCATGGGATAAAACCATAGAGAAAAATCAAATCTCAATTGTCGACAGTCTTATGAAAGAGACGAACAAAAGAAAAGGACTTAATGACTCAAGTGAAAGTGAAAGTGATTTGAAATCCCCTGAAAGATCCCCCAAGAAAGTCAGAACATCTGGCAGTGACGTTGCATTCTGTCCTCCATACACGAAAATACGCCTGGAATTCCTCCCCAATTTAAGCAGTCGCTCGTATATCTATGCATATGATATATCTCAGGTTTCCCATTCCAATCCATGAATCGCATTGGTTTTCCAGATACAAGTAGCTCGTTCAGATGATGACAGATTGAAGAACCAAAATGGTGGCTTAATGATCCAATGATCGGAGTATTTTTTAGGAACAGAAACTATCGCAATTTCTTTCGCTACGATAGCATCATCATTATTGTTGAAACTTTCAATGTCGATGATATATGATTCCTTATCTCCATCCTGCTCATCCATTTTGTTTTCGAAATCAAATTTTCGTTTGTCAATTTCGTTCAAATGTATGAATAGTTCAAGCGATGCAACTGAATTAATTAGCTATTGTCTGTTATTTGTATTTAGGAAAATTGGGTATTAATTTTAGTATGGATGAGCTGAGTACAATAAGGGCAAAATATGAGCTTCTCTGTACAATTTCCGCAAGCCATAATATGTCCGCATGGATAGAATAATGTTTCAGACATACAACGGCCGCATATTTTACAGGTTAATAGCTGTAAGACTCGAGATCCATCAGATACTGCTAGCTGTGATAACATTGAGCGTAGAGTACTGGTTTCTTGTGCAGAAGAAGATGCAACAATGGAGTCGGTGGTCTCTGGCAGTAGACAAATTAACAGGCGAAATAGTAGTAGATTTCGCTAAACATTTCAATGCAAATTGACAGAGCGGTCGTCATTCCAAATGTGTTTTTAGAGGATTATCGTTTTTCTCCTATAAAGAATTTTTGCCGGTGCTTCACCAGCAAATATCCCAAACTATTTTGGGCACCTCCTCTATCGCTCAATTAAGTCGGGCGCCAGCTGGATTTTTACGGAAAATCCAACGGTAAACCGGCCTCAGAGGATAACTTGTCTACCCTGAGGACTTTTCGTGGCGGGGCTAACAATGCCGAGCCAGCATCAGCGTAAGACGGTAGAGTGGGCGAGGTTCACCATACTAGGAGTATTTCACTCGATCGATCCTCGTCTTTTCAGCCGAGAGACTTCGATTAAGCCTATCTTCCAGGAGCTATTCCTCCATGTATCTTTCGCCGAGGATGTTTCCATTCCTCTGACGTATTCCTTTCCTCTCCAGAGTGGCTCAACTCTGAAGAAGTCGACCATCACTTGCGAATCCTTCTCACTCCTCAGAGCGCCGAACACCGAGAGGCACATGCGACACAGGTATCCGGAGACTTGTTCTCACCCACCTGTGCCCACCCCAACTCAACCTCAATGCTCGGTAAAAGCACTATCATCGCGGGCCAACACCCAGAGTACTCGTCGTGGAGGTACGTGCGATCGGGCCTCCTTAGGCCTCCGGCCTAACTCCCGGCCCACGGATCCACGCCAACACCACTTCTTTCGTCCGAAGTGATGGATCCCCGAGAACATGGAATTAAAACACTCCACGTCCTCAAAGTAATCCGATCCTTCTGTTTGGGACGCCGAAGCGTCCCATTCTCTCGCTGTTCCGGACCTTGCCCTCACAACGGACCCCCATAATCCATAATGGACTAATGCCACTTACAACCGTCGTCGACGACCGGACGATTTACATCCGCTCGACTCCAGTGCCTGTCACCGACTGTCTCGAAATCTACTAGGGCCTTCTCCCCCTAGTCTGAACATCTCAGCGGCGGTGGGTCATCCGTTACCCCACCACCATCAATCAGCTCGACGGCAATCGAGGGGGCGCTAGTCCTCTCACCTAGCCGTTGGTCAATAGTCTAAGTCAATAGCGCCTCTAGAATCGCCCAGTTGGAACGCCAGTACGTTGGCCCGTTTTCCCCCAAACACAGCTGGGTGAGTTTCTAGATAAGGCGACAGGGTATCGACAGCCTCTCTATAATGTTCAGAAGTATGGTTTCACCCAAACCACGCCTCTTGGCATTATTTGATTGGTCTATTCACCTCACGCGCAGTTCTCTTAAACCGCCGTTTGATGTCACTCTCATCTCTCGCTCAGCTTCTTCAGCTGGCGCTAGATGTCGCTCTCTCTCTCTGTCCCTCACTCTAACCATTCTTGACTCATTGGTTTTCGTGTTGGTAAAACAGTTTACCGTAACGAGAAAATCTCGTTACACTCCCAATCTACTAACATCAATCCACAGGAAAAACATTTCACGCGATCTCCAGGACCCTCATAATTGAATCCAACTTTTGCTAATCTTTCTGGATTCATCTCTTTATTGGGCCAATCCTTGAATATAAACAAACGGTGACTCTCCGTTGTCAGATCCATTGTTTCTTTGAAAATTTGATTTCCGTAAATATATGATTTTTTAAAAATTCAGTCTCCTTTATATTCGTTAATATACGAATAAGTTAAGCGGTTTGAATGAACTACTTTCATTTAGCGACTAATTTTGATTTTCAAATTTCTATCAGGTTTTACTTCTACTATTTTATGCGGTCCTGTATAATTTTCTCTAAATTTCCCTTTCTTTTTACCGACTTGTAAATAAACTGAATCTCGAGCTTGAAAGTTCTTTTCATTAAATTTTCCTATTATAATATTCCTTTGATCTTTCTTTGGCATTTATCAAATTTTCTCGTGCAAACGTCTGCATTTGATGAATTCGAGATATCAATTCAGATAAATAATCTTCATATGTAGGGTCTTCGTCTTCTTCCCGCAATTGAATTGCTGATGGTCTGGCTTGATGACCAAACACCAATTCATACGGAGTATATTTGGTTCCTTCATGGATACTAGTATCAGAAGATACAGATTGATACGAGACAATGAGTTGGAAAACTCCGCGCCAAGAACTTTGAATCCTGTCTCTACTGAATTCTTTATTTTATTAAGATTTGTTTGAAAATCCTTCTATTCAGAGTTATCCTCCCCATAATAATCTGATAGCACTTCCATGATCCATTGGACATTTCTTGACTTGGCTTTGATTTTTATTTGTTTATTTTTTGCAAAATTTCTATGGGAATTGTGGTTTCCAGAAAAAAATGTTTCTTCTTTCCAGAAACGACCCCACAAAATTTTTTCTTGGCGCAGTTTTTCTGCAAAAACATTTGTTTTTGTTTTTTTGGGAGATTTCAGTCATTTTTCCAAAACGAGCACACGATCATTTTCGTATGAATCGAATTGATTTTTTTCCGCGCAACAGAAACTATTTTCAATCACTTCTGCTCTAAGAAAAAAAGGTATTTCTTTCCTACATTTATTTATAATTCATGCTCCGATTCGATTTGAGAATTTCATGAGAAAATCGAACGTGCAAATTACCCGCGTAAAATAACCTCGCAAAAAAAATCGCCCACATGTTATTCACGGACTGAGTTGAAAATCTAAATTAATCGAGGATAGGGGAAAAATTTCTATGCAATATACAGCGCTATATGACCTTGTTCATCAATTTTTCATTAATTTTTACAATAAGTCGATGATGAGTCTAAAAAATGCAAATCAGTAGAATTCAAGAAGGAGAGAGAAAGAGTAATGCGCTATTCTTAATAAATCTCCCTCCTCTGCGCGCGAGGTTGGAGCGCAGTGCTACCAACTTCAAAAAGGAAATCCCACACGGGATGGGTGCAACTGGACACAGTCAACTGAACACATCCGCAACTGACCACAGATTTGGTAACTTCGGCAACTGAACACACACGTAAATACAAGAGGGTGAAACTTAGTGATATTGTCAACTTAGTCTTCCCTATCGACGAAGTCAGTTGATGATACACATGGGAGATGGCGCTGATAGGTTTAAAACGGAGGAATGAGAATTACTTGTATATAGCGTGAGCTAACTTTGGGAGATGACGAAGAACTATTGCAGGAGCATCAATAATCAGAATATTAATATGTCAAGTATCGTAAGAACATCGTCAATCAATCGAACAAGA
>NW_021681073.1:91143-99304 GCF_001412515.2 Diachasma alloeum
CGATAATGTGAAATGCGAGAATGTGGACATGATCCCGTTGCTATGCGCGTAATTTCCTTAATATTAAGTCGAAAAAGAAAATAGTGATATCAATGAAAAGCTCGTGGCCGATTTATGTAATGTAACTAAGGCAATTTTTTTCGTAGGGTCTCACGTTTTTATTTTATTCAATAAATGTGTTTCGGCGGTAGTGGAGGGGGTAGTTGCTTCGTGTATAGATACGCGGTGCGTTCGGCCTGATGTTTTGCTCAGTCGGTCAAAACTTTTCTTGGCCGATACGCTATCGTGTATCTCGATTTTATGTCGTTGGGCCCGAAAACCGCGATCTAACCGAGCGAAGCAAGTTTAGAATCGCGGTTTTTTCGGGCCTAATAACATAAATTTTTCTTAAATAATCACAAAATTTTTTTGATAATGAGAATTTTTTTCCACGGAACGAAAACATTTTCTATTACACTCGGAGAAAAAAATTTTTTTTTTTCGATTTTAACTATTCACGGACATTTAATACTTGATCACACAATATTTTCGACACATCTCACTTTTGTCACATTCCAAACATAAACCAATAACCTCACAAACAGTGCATAAACTACATTTGTGTCCAAGGTCCGCATATGAATATAGATATGGCGGGATGAAATTCGAATTTTCGACGAGAGAAAACAAAATAGAACACCGAGTTGATTTTCCGTTTCATTCTAATAAGTGATTTAACGTGAAGAAGAACATTTCCCGTGGTTCTCCATAACAACATCACAACCCACATTCAAATGCACTGGCGGCAGCACTTCAACGTTGGATATGAAGCTCAGTTGGACCGGCGCTGCCAACGTTACAACTTGATTCTCACACTTTATAATGTGAATTGCGAGAATGTGAATATCAACTCGTTGCTATGCGCGTATCTTTTTTACTGTTAATCTAAAAAATACCATAGTTACACTGTTGAAAAGCTCATAGGCGATTTATATGATGTAACTAACGACACTTTCCCGATTTGTCGTCCCGTTTTCATTATACCGAATGTAAATCATTTAGAGGTAGTGGAGGGGCAAGTTCTGTCGTGTATAGATACGCGGTGCTATCGGTCTGATGTTTTGCTCAGTCGGTCAAAACTTTTCCTGGCCGACACGCTACCGCGTATCTCGATTATATGAGAGAGTGGCTAGTTCCAACCATTCATCCCATTCTTCTTCTTCAGATATAAATTGTTTCAAATATTCAACCAAAAAGTGATGAGATTGTTCAATCGATCCGTTAGACTGGGGATGGAATGCAGTTGTTCGGTATTGTTTGATCCGAAACATACGTGCCATCCTTTTAATTAATTCACGCTGTAGATTTGCTCCTTGGTCACTCAACACAGCTTTGGGTTCTCCAAATACACATATTAATCAGTTTACTAGAGCCTTAGCAATATTTTCTGACGTGGCTCGTTTCAATAGTATTGCTAAGCAACATTTCGTTAACAAATTCTGTATTAGAATATATTGATTTCCTTTTCGTGTAACAGGTAAAGGACCAACGATGTCCATTGATACTTTATCGAAAGCAACTTCTGGGGTGTCTGTTATCTTCATTGGTTGTCGAGTTTTTACTCTCTTCAGTTTCTTCAATTGACATGGTAAACAATGTTGTAAATATTTCTGAATATCTGTTTTCATATCTTCCCAATAGTAATGGGGACGAATTCTATTATACGTCTTTGTTACACCTTTGTGCCCTCCTATTGCTGAGGTGTGATTTTCATGAATTATTTTCTTCCGTTCCTCACGTGGAATATATTTAACAAGTCCTTGATAAACAATCCAAGATATCTGATTCTTCAAGGTCTTCAATTTCTTTTTAATTTGATTCCAATGATCACCATCGATTTCTTTAGTATGTGCAATAGAAATACGAGTGAATTGCTCTTGCTTAATGATATCATTTAAATCCAAAAATAATTTTTCTAATACATCAGATGTCATTTTGCTATTTTTATCTGGCTTGATCACTAAAGTGAGGTGATTTTTCGTACCTGATTTCATGAGAGATATCTCTCCGGTTTTCAAATTTTTGAATTTTGGTAAGAGGAAATGTTCTGCAAGTTGTCTTGAGCCTTCATCACAAGGAGTTCCATCTTCTGCCAGGAAATAAATATGCGGAGTTTTACTCATGTATATTTTATCATTAGTTGTTATCATAACAGGTGTCCTTGTTTCGTCATTCTCATCTTCTATTGTCTCCGTTTCACTTTTGATTTCTTCAATTTCTTCTCTATCCGAATAATAATCGTCTGATGACCCTGATATGCTATTTGAATCATACCATTTCGGTATTGATGGATAATCTGGAATCCCTGATTGAGACTTCTGTTGTTCCACGTTATCCTCTATCATATCATCATTATGATCTTCATTTGTCTCATGTTCTATCACTTCTGCATCAATTGGCGGAACTACGTCTGGTTCTGTTGCGGGAATATTTTTACTCGGACGTCCACGCTTCTGTGGCTCACCTGAAGTCAATTTATCTGCTGATTTCGAACTTTTTACTGTTTTCTTTTTAATCAGAATTTCGGGAATTTTTCTAGGACCACTCCGTAATCGCGAAGCAATTGGTCCACCATTATCCTCCTTATTTTAATCTTCACATGATGTACCAGGCTGAGGATGATTCGGCTTAATAAGCAGCATTTGTTTTTCTTCATTGTTGCCAAATTCACAACATTTTTCGATTTCTGGAGGATTCCGTGATAATGCATCTGCGTTGACATTGGTTTCTCCAGCTTTATAAACAACTTTGTAGTCATGTTCTTCAAGCTTCAAACACCAACGTGTTAATCGTGATGTCGGGTCTCGTGTTGAAGACATCCAAACAAGAGGTTTGTGATCCGTTATGATAGTAAATTGCCTCCCATATAAATATGGTCGCAACTGAGAAATTGAGTGCAGAATTGCCACCGCTTCTTTTTCATAAGTATTATATTTCTCTTCATTTTGATTCAATATTCTGGATGTATATTCAATCAGATGATCTTTTCCAATGTGTCCTTGGCTTAGTATCCCAGCTACTGCATATTCTGATGCATCCGTAGTTACATTAAATGGTTGCGTCCAATCAGGATATTGAAGGACAGGTTCTTCACATAATTTATAGATGAGAGACTCAAAAGCTTCTTGTTGTGATGGTCCCCAACTGAAAATTGTTTTCTTCAGTAGGTCCGTGAGCGGCTTACCAATATTTGAAAATTTGTGAAAGAAGCGTCTATAATATCCTGCAAGTCCCAAAAATTGTCGAACGTTTTTCACATTTTTCAGTCGTGAATATTTTTTTATCACTTTAATCTTTTTAGGATCAGACCGTACCCCATCAGAGCTTATGATACGGCCTAAATATGCCACCTCTCGCCGAAGAAATCCACATTTATCCAGCTGAAGTTTCAAATTCGCATCCCGTAAACGCTTCATCACTCTTTCGAGCTTTATTTCATGTTCTTCTAGTGAAGTTGCGTGAACTACAACGTCATCCAAATAAACAAATACATCATTTCCTTGCATCCATTCATTAATCGTTGAAATGTTGCTGGTGCATTTTTTAACCCAAAAGGCATACGTGCAAATTCATAATGTCCATAATTAGTTGAAAATGCAGTTTTGTGCCTATCGTCTGGGTGCATCGGTATTTGATGAAATCCAGATGCTAAGTCGAAGGTTGAAAAATATACTGCTCCTCCCAATTGGTCTAAAATATCATGGATCAATGGTAACGGAAAGGCATTATGAATGGTTTTTTCATTTGATGCCCTAAAATCGAGCACCATCTTCGGGACGATCCAAACTGGAAGATTGTAAGGCGATTGTGATGGTTCGATGACTCCTGCTTCTAATAATTCATTTGTTTGTCTGAGCATCTCCGATTTGAGTGGAACTGGGTATCGATATTGACGAGAGTTGATAGGAATATCTTCAGTCGTATTAATTCCATGTTCCAACACATTTGTGGCTCCCAACTTATCTCTCGGAATGTGATATCTGTCTTGATGGAGTCTAATGTGTTCTCTCACAGAAGCTTGTTCTTCTTCATTGAGATGATCTAATCTCAATAACTGCATGATTTGATCGACTCGATCCTGAGATTCCGGATTTTCTGCAGAAATTCTATCTTCTAGATCCTCGGAATTTGATACGAAATTAGATTCTGATTGGTCACAAACACTGTCTCAGTTCATGAAAAGTGCATAACTCTCAATATACTCGGAATGCAATTTTTCTTCATATTGCTGAATGTAGATTACTGGAACAGCTACTTCAACCTCTCGTTCAGTAGTATTTATTAATAGTACATTACGCAACTAGTGCGGAAAGCAGGCGGTTACTCACGAGGGCAGCGCAGCCGCCCANGATACCGCCTGCTGTCCGCACATGTTGCGTATACTATTTTATATGATAAGTGCGTGATGAAGTTCGGGGGTTGGGGGGGGGCGAGTGTGGGGGGCGAAGCCCCCCACGAGAAAAGGGGGTCCAGGGGGCGAAGCCCCCGGTGGGGGGGGGGTTGGGGGGGGGCGAAGCCCCCCCTACTGAAGAAAAAAGATCACATTTATTTAAAAAACTAATTATAAATNTATATATGGGACATTCCATGTCAACTCAGCCACACCGGATTTTTTTTTGTCTGGGAAAAATCATTGAGTAGGTGCATTTTGAACTACTACATATAGCCAGTGATCATGCAAAATTGCATTGCCCTGCCACTTTTTGTTTCTGAGATAATCATTACGAAACTTGAAATTTTCAAAAAATCATTACTTCTGAATAAAGCATCCGATTTTAATAAATAAAAAAAGAAAATTTTCATTTTTTCTCGTACTTCAAGATAAAAAATAGTTCAGAGATGCCAAGAAGCTCCTAAACCGGTTTTTCGAAAATTTTTCGCGTTTTCATTTTTTTCCACTCTAGGGCCGCTCGATATTCGATCGAAATATTTTTTTTATGATAGAGGATGTCCTTATATGATATTAAAAAAATACGCCATAATGGAAGAGCGATGCAATGCACCGGAAATTTTTTTTTTTTCGAAATTTTTGGGTTTTTCAGTTTTTAGGGGAGATCCATCGCTTTCTTTCAAAGAAATCAGTCTGTCAACTATTATTATTTGTTCATATATAATGGCAAAAGAGTACGCCATCATGTAAGAGAGAATGCTCCGAAAAAAATTTTTCTTCGAAATTTTTACGTTTGTCTGTCGTTGAGGAGAGTTGCATTATTGTTACAGAAAAAGGGGTTTGTCAATAGACATTTTCTGTTCTGCTGGATAGAATAGACTATTGATACAACTATAAATCTTTTCTCAACAACACACTGTGCTTGCCACTAACGAAAAGTATGCGAAAAAAGTAATGTTTATTCTTCTATAACGACAACATTTTATATTTTCACATTTTTACATTTTTACAATACGGAGAAATTCTCCACTCTCTTCGACGACAAGTTCCAACATGCACTGATGAATTATTTATCACGATTACTGTCTTCTGCGGGTTTTTCGTTTTGTTGTTGTTTGTTTTTGCTTTGGGAAAACCTCCTCGTTAGCCGAAGCCGAATATCGTTTAATTAACAATTGCTCTCCCGGTATCGGAATAAAACAATGGTGTTTTTGAATGGCTGGAATAACTTTGGCACTATCAAATCTCTCTCTCAACTCAGTTTTGATATTCTCGTGTTCTGCCTTGGTGAAAAAAAACATCAATTCCTTCAAAATTCTCTTTTGACCATCGAAACAAAGCATCTGGCGTGAGGATTGGTTCACCATGAACGATTTGCAAGCTCTTACGTCTCGCTTCTCTCTTAAAGACAGCTCCTACTCCGTCATAAGCTCCTTTACCGTGCGCGGTTGCATGAAAATGGACTTTCGCATCTATGCCAAAATCAGTCTTGTGATGCAAGAGATTCGTGATCTGAACGATTCTTGTAATATTGTGCAGCTCCATCGGTGAAATATTAAAATCTTCGATATCAAATAAACAGCGGCAGTATCGTGAGTCGTACTGTCCGACAAGNCTCCTACTCCGTCATAAGCTCCTTTACCGTGCGCGGTTGCATGAAAATGGACTTTCGCATCTATGCCAAAATCAGTCTTGTGATGCAAGAGATTCGTGATCTGAACGATTCTTGTAATATTGTGCAGCTCCATCGGTGAAATATTAAAATCTTCGATATCAAATAAACAGCGGCAGTATCGTGAGTCGTACTGTCCGACAAGACGACTAAACTCCGATGTTGGATTTCATTTTTTTCGCGATAGTAGTAAACAACGGGGTGAACTGTACCCTGGTCATTATTGTAGTGGAAGGATTGAGCAGCATCTTGAGCCACAAAAGCGTAATTTTCCGAAAAATCACAATGCATTAGTACTTCTCCATTATCCAAATTCTCTTTTCGCTGTTTGACAAGAGTCGATTATTCTTTAACGATGAAGTGATGAGGCTTCAATACTATCAATCGTTCCATTAGAAGATCAATGAATTCAACCATCGGGAGGGTCTGTGTCTGCAAGGTACACCTGTCAGTACTTTGCCACACGCGAAATTCGACCATTTCCACGACAGAATCAGAGAGAAGTTTCTTCAGTTCACATGATAATTCTTTCACTCCAGGACAATCGTTACATTCATCCAGATGACAGGCCGGGATTGGATTTGTACACATCAATTTTGCTAGACAATCTTTGTAATCTCTGAGTGGATAGGGGGAATCTTGAGTTAGAGTCACAATATTAATTGCCTCTAGCATCGATTTGCAATTTTGATGATACTTACATACACATACCACGTGAGTGCCATTTGCTCCCGCCACTATATATTGTTTAGGTCTCAGCTCGGCAAACTTACTGAAACCGACCTTGGCATCTTCATTCGCATGTTTGTACTTCCGATGAAGGACTTTTAGATTTTTGAGTATCATTCGCTTTTGCTCTACTTCCTTCTCTCCATTGATCTTGATGGGTATTTCATCTTTCATTCCTGGCATTACATGACTGTGCTCTAGGTAAAAGGTATGTACCTTCTCGACGATTGTGCTGGGTAGTGAATGACCTGCTTTCGCAATTGGTGAAGCAAACACTCCTTTAATTTTTCTCAATCTTTTCGCTCTTGACGCCATGTATCTGGTAGTTCCAAATTCAGAAGCAATTTTCCGCGCAGTCCACGACTGTGGATGAACCGTCAAGATTTGCAGGCGCTCACGGTAGTTTTTTAGATCTTTGAATTTCTGCTTCAAACCATCCAACATTTCTTCTAATTCTATTTCTCTCGCAGATCGATACTGCTTAGACGAAGATGGATCAATGTCACTTTGGTCATCTTCCGAATCATAATCCATGGAAGAACTGTCGAATTCAGCTTCATCGTCTGGTTCGTCGTCGTTTGATATGCCAGAATTATCAAGATGGAAAGATCGACCTGATCTCAGAGAACTGTTCATCACATCCAGACTTGGGTCACATGTTTCTGCTTGGAGCATTGATCTATCGGGTGGAGTTTCCGAACGCTGAAGATATGTAGCATTAAGTTTAACCGTGGGGACAGATGGAGGAATGACATAAGTTGGAACTCTCGTTCGGCATTGACCACAGATTTTCGCAGACAATGGTAAAAAAGGAAATTTCTCGTATAGTGTCAAGGAAATCGGACGTAAATTATAACCGAGGTGTCCCTTCTCACCAGGGGCTGGCATTGGATTCGCACATCTATCACTCCGCGGCATTCTATGAAATCCGAAGATATCAATTCCGAAAATAAAGATAATTTCTATATAATCAACGTGAAAATTCCTTACCTCGTTGCAAGAATAGAATAAGATAGAAGCTCGGTAATCCATCCACACAGAATCGTATGGTGATAAAAAATCAATTGAGAAATTGAGGTTTTTTTCTAGAATTAAAGCCTTGAAACCGAATAATGATGATAAATCAATTAATTGATTCCATTTGTTCCTTCCTCTCATTGGTTTGATCATAATTTAGCAAGCTTCCGATGATGATAATGTTCAATTCAACTATTTTTTTATTTATTTATTTATTTTATTTCAATACGTGCCTGGATGAGTTTACACATCATGCGACACTCTTATTGCACGGGGGGGGGGGAATAGTATACATAACCATCAACACTTAGTTA
>NW_021681073.1:99317-108235 GCF_001412515.2 Diachasma alloeum
GGGGGGGGGGGGGTATAGTATACATAACCATCAACACTTAGTTACGTAAATAAATAAATATGGCTGGCGACGGATATACAATAATTCATAGTCCTTTTCTGAAATCCAGTTGTGCTTAGCACCATTCATCTTTCATATATCTGGCTCTAATATCTAAAGCTTCCATCCAGTAATAGGCTATTCTTCTCAACTCTTTGGGGTTTCTGATCTCCATTAGGGAGAGCGTAAGGTCTACATCAAATCTATCCTCTACCAGATCCTTAAAGTACTTGTATCTAAGATCTATGTAAGATGGGTAGAATGCCAAAATATGTACAACACTGTCAGGATTTGAACCACACATTTTACAGTATCCATTCAAGTTTAGTCTGTGAATTTCTTTGTTCTGGAAAAATCTTGTTGTATAAACGTTTGCTAAACGGATTTGCGCAACTAATCGCGTAAGCTGAATTGGGCATCGAAGGTTGAGATATCTTGACGTAGGGTCCGAGCACAGCCTGGGAATTTTGATTTGGATTGATGTAGTGATTTGGTACCTTTCTAAGTCTCTTTTCTTCAAGAGGTAAGCATAGCTTTCGCGAATGCCATCCTTATGGGAAAGCCATGTGTTCGGGTCGGAGCACTCAATCAAAAAACCGAAATTTATTTCGTCCAAGATAGACACAATTTTCGAGGCCCAATTTAGTCGGGGTTTGTTCGATTTTTTATCCATTAACCATACAAGTCGGTTCCAACATACATGAGGTACCTTTTCGGCGCCCATCTTAAGCAATCTAATCACCCAATTAATTGCAAGCTCAAGCACTCTCACTCCCAGGTGGTTTAGACCCAGTTCCAGTCTTAGCAGGTAGCCAGGGGTGTTCAACGGTAACTGCAGCATTTGTTTATAAAAGTCCGATTGTACCTTTTCGATTGAGTCAAAGTGGTCAATCCCCCAAGTCGCGCCCGCGTATAAAAGAGTCGGAGCAACAACACTCCCAAAAAGTTTGACTTTACTACACCACGCGTCGGATTTTGATCTGGTTAGGATGACTTTGGTGGAACCAATTGTCATTCTAGCTTTTCTGATTGCATGTTGAATGGTTGAAAACCCCTTCAGGCTACTTTCCAACATTACTCCTAAATACTCATACTTTTTAACAGTCTCCACCCGTTCACCGCAGTAAAAAAATACAGCTTTTTCGATCTTTTTAATCCTACCACTCACTCTAAAAGGCATCTCTTTGGTTTTTTCTATATTGACTACTAGGCCATTCAGGTCACAATATTCCTTCAGAATTCTTAGTTTCTTATTTACATCCACTATGCTATAAGCTAGTAGTGCCGTGTCATCGGCATATGTCGGCAAGAGGTCATGCAAGGAGTCAATGCTCAGTCCCCTGCAACCCTTTTCTCTGAAAAAACTTTCAAAATCCGAAACATACAAAATAAAGAGCAGAGGGCTCAGTATCTCTCCCTGCAGGACCCCTTCGGTTATTTCAAAGTTATTGGTGAATTCGCCTCCTAGCTTAACTTTAGCTTTCGCGTTGTCGTATATATATTTAAGAACTCTGATGAGTTTTGAGCTGAGCCCAAGATTAAATAGTTTTTTCCATAACAAATTATGGGGTACCGAGTCAAATGCTCTTTTAAAGTCGACAAAAATTACGTAGACTACATTATCTGGTATTTTTAGTTGAAGATTTATAGTAGATATTAGTCCAACAATTTGGTCTTCATAACTTCTGCCTTTTCGAAAACCTGCCTGTGATTCGGGAAGGATGAGGGAGTTTTCTGTCCATTTTTCCAAGCGTGGTGTCAAAATTCTAGTGAAGATTTTCAATTCACAATTTATAAGAGCTATGCCTCTGTAGTTTGCCGGGTCTTCTTTTGGACCTTTTTTGTAAATCATGGAGAGAGCCACCGTTGGCCAATCTTTGGGGACAATTTCTTCGTCTAAAATCTGATTGAATAATTTTTGCAGAAGAATGAGCCCCGCCTGCGGAATCTCTTTCCACACCTCATTGGGGATGTTATCCGGCCCAGGCGCCTTGTTAGATTTGCAAGAGCTTAAAGCTTTACGTATCTCTTGTTCAGAGATTGAATTATCCAAAAAAGGATGCCTAGCATCCACGAACTCACATTCTAACAGGCATCTGGGGGGATAAACATTAGCGTAAAATTTTTCCCATACCGATTTTGAGATTATGTTCCCTACAAACCTTTTCCGTCCCATCTCCCTCACCACTCCCCAGAATTCACTTGAATTTTTCACATTGGCCAATTTAAGTCTCACAATTTCAAAATACATAATTTTCTTTTCATTTGTTATAGTTTTATACTGCGCTCTTAGATTATGAAAATGATTGAGTAAAATTTTATCCGATTCTTTGTTGCAGTTGACGGCGTTGGCCTTGTATTTTTTCCATGCTCTATTCATGTTTGTTTTAATCTCCTTAGATTCCTCATCATCCCATTTTTTATTACAACTATCGTTGGGTTCGCTCGAATTACCAACGCTCTTAGATATAAACATTCCCATTTCAGTAGCTACGGAAATTATTTTGTCCGTCAATATAGCATTCAACGACTCTATGTCACCATACGCGCCGCTAGGTCGATCGTTGAGTGAATGTTCCACTCTTTGCCTGAATTCTACGTAACGTTCAGGCGCCCAACTAAATTTTTCAATTTTTTTAACACTTTCATTATTAAAATCCTTCAAGTCCAGCTCCCCGGAGTCAAAATGAAATAGCATAGGAAAATGATCTGAGGTGAAGATTTTGTCCCAGACTTCTAGACCCTGAACCAGACTAATTGAGGGAACATTCACCCAGCAGTAATCTATAACGCTTACCCCCAGTATACTATTATTCGTAAACAACCCTGGACAGTCCCGAGGTACTCTACCATTCATCAAAAACAGGCCATTATCAGTCATCACATCCATTAAGGCACTTCCTTCCTCTAATGATAATATTTCGTTTCTTTTCGGCTCTTTCCCTCTCTTCCACACTGTTAGACACATTACTCAGCCATTTAACAATATGACCACCTGGAAGTAGATTATCACTTATTGACTTTTCCCTCTCAATTGCAGCAAGCCTTTGCTCCATCTCAATATTTTTCTCGCCTTGCTTTTCATTGAATGTAGTCACCTTTTCGTCGACGGCCTTGATTTTACCGTCTTGCTCCTTGAATCTGTGATCAATTGATTCATTTAATTACGTAAACTGTACCTGGTTTTCTTCTCGAGTATTGGTGACTTCCGTTAAAATGGAATTCATTTTATCCATAAGCGTTTTTTGCATTTCCTCCAGTGTTTGCGGCTGGTCCCCCATTTCCAGGCCGTCAATGCTTTCAGGCCTTAACTTGAGTACTTTTCGTGGGGATAACAGCTCCGCGTTGGATTCTTAGTTTTCACTGTCAAAGGAACGCTTACGGCTAATAGATGAGAGGAAATTGACAATCGAGGTTTGTGGACCGCCGATATTGCTGGGACGTTTAGGGGTTATGTTGTACTGTTTACGGGGTCGTGTGCCACTTTTATTTATTTCGTCTCCCGGGGTAACTTTGCATACAGTTCGTGGTAGTTTTACCGGTAGGTCGCTTGCGACTGTCGGTACTACGTCCGTTGCGTCTCCGTTATTATCGACCAGTTCCACGTCATCCGAAATATTATTCATCTTAAGTTGAGGCTCACATAACCTGTTTTTTCCACAGTCCATATATCACTTATTTTATTTAGTAGGGGATACTCCACACAGTCCACAATTCATTAATCAGCACCAGTAAAAAAGGCTGCCTTTCACCAAGGCGATGAGACAGATACGAAAAATTGAGATTTACATTTAAAATAAGACAAACTGACTGGCACTAACTTTCACACAACCGTTCGCCAGCTCAGCTAGCGCCCCCCTGTTCAATTCAACTATCTACCCTTCCAGTAACAATTTCGACGAAAAATTTTTTTTTCGGCGCACCCTTTCTCCTTTACATGATGGTGTAGTTTTATGTCATCATATATGAACGAAGAATAATGGTTGACAGACTCATTTCTTTAAAAAAAACCGATGGATCTCCCCTAAAAATTGAAAAACCCAAAAATTTCGAAAAAAAAAAAATTTTTCCGGTGCATTGCTTCGCTCTTCCATTATGGCGTATTTTTTTCATATATAAGGATATTCTCTATCGTAAAAAAAATATTTCGATCGAATATCGAGCGGCCCTAGAGTGAAAAAAAAATGAAAACGCGAAAAATTCTCGAAAAACCGGTATAGGAGCTTCTTGATGGCTCGGAAGTATTTTTTATCTTAAAGTACGAGAAAAAACAAAAATTGTCTTTTTTTATTTATCAAAATCGGATGCTCCATTCAGAAGTAATGATTTTTTGAAAATTTCAAGTTTCATAATGATTATCTCAGAAACAAAAAGTGGCAGGGCAATGAAATTTTACATGATCACTGTCTATATGTAGTAGTTCAAAATGCACCTACTCAATGATTTTTCCCAGACAAAAAAAATCCGGTGTGGCTGAGTTGACATGGAATGTCCCATATTGGCCTTACCATCATGATTGGTGACAAGAGCTTCTCCTAGATAAACTCCATCCTGGAGCCTTATTCTTGGCACATAGCCATTTTTAGCTATGAGTTCGCAACACGAACATATAATCCTTTCTTCGTTCGTGCTGGTATTACTATTGTTTCTTCATGTACAAATGGTATTCGTATGTTTCCCCATTTGATACACTTTTCAGAATACATGATGTCCACATCATGTTATTTCAAGAATTCGGATCCCAATATTCCATCTCTAGCGATTGGAAAATCATTGGGCACAGCATGGAGATATATTGTCCTCCCCAAAAACAAAGTTGCTATTTTTCCCAAAGTGGAAACATGATTTTTAGTAATCGCTTTCAACTTGGTAATTTCTGATCCATCGATTTCTTCACTAGACTGGATATTATTTTCTTTAATCAGATTTAATTCACACCCCGTATCTATCATTAATACAACGGATGTCACTAAAACATCGGTTTCGATCATGACCGTTGGATCTTTCGTTCCCTGACTCAGCTTCACATCGGTCATTCGAATTCTGTTACTTCTCCGGATGCGAAGGAGTCGTCTTCCGCGCCGCATCCGAACGTGGACGCCCCTTCTCGTTTCCCGACGGTGTATTACTTGATGACGTTCCTTTCGACAGTATATTGGATTGTTTCTGATTACTATTTTCTTTCAACTGATTATTATAAATACGATTCCTGCATTCTGCTATCATATGTTCCGGTTTCTTACAGTAAAAACATGCCAAAGAATTTTCTTGACGCAGGAATTCATCATTTCTCTGATTTCCTCTGGAAAAACCTGAATTTTTCAGGAATTTTGGTGCTTGCGTTGTGTGGATATTCGATGAAACTACTTGAGTTACTTGATCCCTCTTTTTCTGGAAGCGCTGGAAACAATCAACTGCTGTGTGACCCTTTTTATCATAAATTTGACACGCTAAAACTTCCTTCTCTTTCTGAATCGTATAAACATCTTCACTACTTCCTTTCCCTTTTGATGTACTATCTTTACCAATTTTCAGGTTTTTAAATCCCCGTAAAGCATCTTTCGCATCCAAATCTGTTTCTACTTTGATAGCGGTTTCAATAGTTCTTGGCAATGATTCATCTCCCGTTATTTTATTCTCAATTTCAGATTTTAACCACTTTTTGAAACAATCAGCGAAAGCATGATCAAATGCCGTATTAACATCATCATCAATAGCGTTGTCATTCTGTAATTTATATTCTTCAAGTATTCGTTTGGCTAGATCTTTTACCTTGTTCCCATAGCAGAGAACACTTTCTTCTTCTCCTTGGAAGATTCTACCCATTTCACCCTGAAGTTGATACAAAGTCTTTTTCGGTGCATAAAGTTTCTTCAAATAATCGACAAGCTCCCTCACAGTTACAAATGTAGTACCGTGATTTGATCTACGTGCCTCACCTCTTATTTTCTTCCTTAGGATCAACAGAAAGCTCCTTTCAGCATTCTCTGAAACCATTCCTTTGGCTTCTTCACATGCCTCCATAAAATGCTGCAATGGAATATTATCACCGGTAAAAATAGGTAGGGCTTCGAAAGCATATTTAATTGATACCGAAATTGTATTTGCAGCCATTATTTCTGGATCCTGATTTAGTATTTGATCTTGTTGATTAATTAATTGTTCACAAATATTTGGATTTTTATTGTCGTTTTCTCTTGGCGGTTGAATTTCCCGTTCTCTTTTTAATTTCCCTGTTGAATCACCGGTTTCGGATTGTGACGAACCTGATTGATTTCCACTAGTACTTTTTAAATTTGTACGTGCACCTTCCAACTCGTCTAGCTCTAAATTCTCCGGAACCAAATTTATTTCGGTCGGATCTTCTACGTTTTTACTCGTATTACCCTTTGTGGGTGTTCTCCCAATAGGCATTTTATAACAGACGGGACATTTTCCTTTCAATCCCACTTCAGACATCAAAATTTTTATTTGTGTTACGTCCACAATACTTACAAATGGTCTCTGTTCCGGGTCAAAGCAAATAATATGCTCTTTACACCAGGGATCGAGACCTAAGCCGAATGTCCTCAACGTATTCCAAAGTAGAGCTAGTGTTAAGAGTCAGGATAGTTCAAATTGTCGTACAGGAAAGAAGGTTAATAGCCAATTTATTCTTGCAAGTCCAATTTGTGATTTTTAACACCTTGATACATCTTTTTTTAAAATGCGTACATTGACTGTTCAGGAGTCAGTCATAAAAGTTCTCAGATTACATAGAATACGTTGCGCTCGTATTATTTAATATTGCTCTTCTACCCATCCACAGCTCAATGGATTTTAGTTTCTGCAATTTTTCAGTTTACTTTAAGAGAACAATTTCTGATGAATTTAGGAAATGATTGAAATTTACCCAGTCAGGCTTCAAGCCATGCAAGCAAAATTAAAACCGTGATTATAGAATAACTTACAATTGAATTTTAGATTTTTGGTTTAGACACTTGTTGAGAAAAACTGATATTCGCAGAATAGACTTGAATGTTTGAGAGTACAGTTGGGAGTCAAGCTCTTGGGCTACACTCTCGCTTTTATAAACTAAGTCATGGGGGTGTTGCGTGATCACGATGCATATTTTCAACCATGACCATGAAGTATTCCACCACGTGCACCTACATTCTTTTCTAAGTTTACACCGTGGTGAGTTAATCCTTTTTGGAACGCATGTGACAGAGAGATAGAGCAAAGAAGAATTGCACATCGCAAAACCACAGCTGCACGCGAGCTGCGTGACACTCGATACTCGCACAGGTGGCTAGATTCTTGTTTGGTGAGTGTACATCTCGAGTGTACTATTTTTTAGAAAGAAAATTTTCTTCCCAAGGTTTGAGACATGACACAGGCTCAAAAGTGATTTGAAATTACTCACCTGAGTCATCCGTCAAAATTTGCGATATCGCTTTGAATTTGTGAGAATTAAAAATCCACTCTATTGTAAAGAAATTGGGCATTTGAAAGATTTTTTGGTTTTATTGAACTCAGTTTCACACACGAAATAATGAAAATGGCAAAATTCATGACATTTCAAGAAAACTTGGGAAAAAGTACGGAATTCTTCTGGAAAACTCGAGAATTTTCCGAAACCTTCCGGATAATATGCCCTGATATCGCAACAATTTTACAATCACTTTTTCTTTATGGGCACATTCCAAGTGATTGAATTGCAGTGTAAGATTCTGATGAAATGGGATTAATCTATTATACGGAACCAAGTATTCAGAACGCATTAATATTAACCAAAACAGTCTTAACAAAATAATCATCGTCATGTTTCAATGTTATATATCTTCTATCGATTTAGAGCGCATCAATTACGTCTTCCAATACACTGCAAAATTCAAGAGTCGATCCGTACTGTATGGAATACATTTTTGTTATTTGAAGGTGCGTCTCTCCCGATTTCTCCAAACCGTCGTCGCAATAAACCAATTCATTAAATGCATCGACACGTGCTCGCTCTCGCTCTTTCAACGGGAATTCCACCAGAAACCTCGCCAATCCTCTTCGAGCAATGTTGAGTTGTCGGTCGGTAAACATTACGCTGGACCGACTAACAATCATATACACCCACATGCATACGTGAATAGCACAATTATTGTCATTCTCATTAAGTATCATCTCTTGATGTGGAATGTCGCGGGGGATATGAAAGAAACGTCACGAGGGTAATTAGAGGGAGGGTCAAACCTCACGAGGGTCACGACGGTCAAAGGTCACGGCAGTCACTAGAGGGAGGGTCAAACGTCACGAGCGTCACTAGAGGGAGGGTCAAACGTTACGAGGGTCATTAGGGGCAGGGTCAAACGTCACGAGGGTCACTAGGGAGAGGGTCAAATTAGGGCCTGGAGTTGACCTTTACCTTCTTTCCTTCATGAGGAAATCCATCCGTGGCTTTTTCTGTTTGGAAAACTTGAAAAACTATTTTTCTCTATTTTTCCAGATTTTTTGGTGACCCAATTTAAAGATGTTTGTTCTTTCATTTTTCTTTTTTTTTCTTTTTTCAATAATTCAAGTTCTACCAATCCGATTTTAATATTCTTATAGAATGTAAAAATGGAAAATTTTGACGCTTAATAAATCAAAATCGGATGGATAAAACTTGAATTATGGAAAAAAGAAAAAAAAAGAAAAAAAGAAAGAAAAATAATATCTTCATATAGGGCCACCGACAAAATCTGGAAAAATGAAGAAAAATAGTTTTTCAAGTACCTCAAACGTAGAAAAAGCTACTATGGATTTCATCATGAACTCCTGACCCTTATTTGACCCTGCCCCTAGCGACCTTTGTGACGTTTGACCCTTCCCCTAATGACCCTCGTGACGTTTGACCCTCCCCCTAATAA
>NW_021681073.1:110476-110900 GCF_001412515.2 Diachasma alloeum
TTTCTTTCATTTTTCTTTTTTTTTCTTTTTTCAATAATTCAAGTTCTACCAATCCGATTTTAATATTCTTATAGAATGTAAAAATGGAAAATTTTGACGCTTAATAAATCAAAATCGGATGGATAAAACTTGAATTATGGAAAAAAGAAAAAAAAAGAAAAAAAGAAAGAAAAATAATATCTTCATATAGGGCCACCGACAAAATCTGGAAAAATGAAGAAAAATAGTTTTTCAAGTACCTCAAACGTAGAAAAAGCTACTATGGATTTCANAAATTTTGACGCTTAATAAATCAAAATCGGATGGATAAAACTTGAATTATGGAAAAAAGAAAAAAAAAGAAAAAAAGAAAGAAAAATAATATCTTCATATAGGGCCACCGACAAAATCTGGAAAAATGAAGAAAAATAGTTTTTCAAGTACC
>NW_021681073.1:111096-121894 GCF_001412515.2 Diachasma alloeum
CTTCCCCTAGTGACCCTTGTGACGTTAGACCCTCTCCCTCTAATGACCCTCGTGACGTTTGCCCCTGTTCCTAGTGACCCTCATGACGTTTGACCCTCCCTCTAGTGACCGCCGTGAGGTTTGACCCTCCCCTTAGTGACCCTCGTGACGTTTGACTCTCCCACTAATGACCCTTGTGACATTTGACCCTCCCTCTAGTGACTCTCGTGACGTTTGACTCTTCACCTAGTGACCCTCGTGACGTTTGACGTTCCCTCTAATCACCCTCGTGAAGTTTGACCCCCCCTAGTGACCCTCGTGACGTTTGACTCTCCCACTAATGACCCTTGTGACATTTGACCCTCCCTCTAGTGACTCTCGTGACGTTTGACTCTCCCACTAATGACCCTTGTGACATTTGACCCTCCCTCTAGTGACTCTCGTGACGTTTGACTCTCCCACTAATGACCCTTGTGACATTTGACCCTCCCTCTAGTGACTCTCGTGACGTTTGACTCTCCCACTAATGACCCTTGTGACATTTGACCCTCCCTCTAGTGACTCTCGTGACGTTTGACCCTCTCCCTAGTGACCCTCGTGACGTTTGACCCTCCCTCCACTGACCGCCGTGACCTTTGACCCTCGTCATCCTCGTGACCCTTNCGTGACCCTCGTGAGGTTTGACCCTCCCCTTAGTGACCCTCGTGAAGTTTGACCCCCCCTAGTGACCCTCGTGACGTTTGACTTTCCCTCTAATGACCCTTGTGACGTTTGACCCTCCCTCTAGTGACCCTCGTGACGTTTGACTCTTCACTTAGTGACCCTCGTGACGTTTGACTCTCCCCCTAGTGACCCTTGTGACGTTTGACCCTCTCCCTAGTGACCCTCGTGACGTTTGACCCTCCCTCCACTGACCGCCGTGACCTTTGACCCTCGTCATCCTCGTGACCCTTGTGAGGTTTGACACTCCCCTTAGTAACCCTCGTGACGCTTGACCCTCTCTTTAGTGACCCTCGTACCGTTTGACTCTATCCCTAGTGAAATTTACATACTTCATGTGCTAAGTCAACATATCTCTTTTTTTGTGATAACCCAACGAGTTAAGTCAACTTGACTCTCCTCACAGAATTAAAATTTGGAGGTAACTACTTAAAACTGCGTAAAGGATTAATTCCGCAATTTTATAATAATAGGGTAAAAAATTGAAGGACAGTAGAATAAAGATTCGGCGTCATTTATACTAAATTTCCCACTATCGATGACATAGCCGTTTTTTTGCCCTCCTGTAAAATTTCATTTTATGCACTTACCTCGTTTTACCACTTCAGTACTGAAATTAATTGTTTATTTAATTCTAATAGAATAATATTCATTTGGGTGGAATAAATCATTTATTCCATACAATTAAGATGTTTTTATCGATATAAACATACACTTTAAAAAAAACTGTCTGAATTTTCCGGAAAAAGATCTTGAATTTGATTTAAGGGGAAAAAGTCAACAGAATTTCAAGTAAAAATGAATATTCACTGCTCAATTCCCTTGAATTTCCAGGCGATTTCATTAAAATTCTTGGAATTCCAGAATTTTTTTATTATGATTCATGATTGAACTAAAATTCGCAATTCCCACGGATTTTTCCATGAAATTATGAATTTTGAATGACAAAAAATTTTGTCAAATTTCAGTAGAAGCAACTCGTTAAAAATTTCCAACTCTCTCGCTGGAAACACCTCACCGCATTGACTTTCAATGTGAATATTCTTAAAACGACTAGAAAAATTTCAAACAAAGAGTTTAACTGAGCTCTGCCGCGTCATTTCCCTGTGTGTACCTGAGACAGAACTGGAATTAACTTCTGTATACATTTACAACAATCGTTAATTTATTGTCGACTATCTACCAGGCAGAAATGATGCAAACGTCGTGTTGTAGCTTTTATGTTTATCGGCTTTTAGAGTGCATCCCTTATATTCATCGATGTTTTTGAAATGTCGATTAAATTCATCGACCAACCAACCTTGCTTCAATGTACCTCCAGTCCAAAATTCTTCCCAGAAACTTCTAGGTAACATAAAACTGGGATTTTTAATCGGATATGTTCGGTCTGCTNAATCTCTCGACGAGGCTCTTCATATAATCACGATCGAACTTCACTTACAGGTAAGTTCGTTTGATCGTACAATTATATTCGAGCCTCGTCTTCAAGATTTTAATAACTTGTAGGTGTTCAGAGATCATCCAATTTTTTCTTTTTGTTTTTCTTTGTTTTTTTTTTTTTTTCAATAAAACCGCAGATTTAATATGACCATGAATATTAAAGAGTTTAAAGACGAATGTTAATGGACAAAAAGAATGGTTATTGACTAAACCATATTCAATAGAACTTTGACAAAAAAGCTTTGATCAACAGCAAATATAGAAATGTATAAATCGTACTTCTAAACCTTTCGAGACTTACTCGTTTTCTCACAGCAGCTGGAGTTGCTGTATACTTAGTAATGTAAGTTGCGAATCAGCTGTATCGACTCCAAGACGGCTATAGGACAATATAATCCGTTAGGCCAGTGTTTATGGAGATTCGCAGCTATAAAACTCTCTGAATGTAACGAACAGTATAGAGATGTTATATCTAAAATCTCAACATACTACAGAAAGCTACCTTGGCTACGCAAAAATGATGCCTTTCAAAACGGAAAAGGGGAAACAGGCTGTAGATCGCCTGGGCGAGAAGATTGTAACCTGTCTGGTATCGTGAAATCCAGATTTGACGCACGTTTGACACTGTTCTCAAGTTTAATGGCAGAAAACGAAATACTCAAGGCCGAGAGACAGATTTTCATTAAGATGAAGAATAGACACATTTGCCTTGAGTGGGAAAGACCTGGGTGGTAGGTCAGAATACACTCAAGATACTAGATATGAGTGCATTGCGATTTACCAGGACGTAGTTTGAAAATTTGTTGAACAACCTTTGGAATGTTAAATTTTTTCCCACTGTTTCTTGATTTGGTGGAGTTCACTGTTTCGTACGCTGTTCCTTATTTGAACTCTGCCATTAAAAATATGCAGAATAATCGAACTAGATGTCAAACAGCAGTTAATTTCCTTTCATTTATAAAAATCCACAATTTTCCAAGAATAGACTTTGTTAACGACAAAGAGAAACATTAACATCAGTCATGACGCATGCACCTGGTACCAGGTGAAAGTAAAAGATCCTTCAAGGATTTGATATCGTAATTTGTTTCTGACATGGGATAAATGAAAGCAAGGAAAAAGAGCTGAACTATCTAACAGGGGGAGACCATTATACTATCGGTCTCACGATTGGAATTTTACGAATTGTGACAAATTTACAATTTATTCCCAGGCTAAATGTAGGGGATACGTAGAGAAAATTTTGTCACCAATCGAGACTGAAAAGATATCAATCGACACTGCAAGGAGATTTCTGTACTACACGCATTAGAGATTGCGTTAGTATTTTGACAAGAGGGACAGAAAAGGTCCATTTTTGGATTAAAAAAATCCTTCTCACCTAAGTTTTGAAAAACTTAGATTGCAATGTACAGCTCCAGTATTTATATTGGAAGGAATGTAAGATGCATTCGACCGAAGCCTTCGCAACAGTGCTAAGACTCACGAACTGATTTGTTCAGATGAGAGAATTTTGTACCTTCCAACCCGTTAACGTAGGGAGTGCCTGCCATGTTATTAAATTTGAGTAAACACTCACAGGATCATAGGTCGTGAAAAAACACCTAAGAGTGTGAATGGTCAAAGCATTGAGGAATTTATATTGTTGTGACTTTCTCATACTGGCCAGATGTTTCGACTTGATCTTTTAACGCAGAGGTAGATTTCCAACCTAAGAAGGCTGCGTCTGAAAGAATATTTGTTCTAGATTGATCAGCTCAATTAAGAGCTACTAAAGAAGATCTGGCTGAGGAGAACAAGAGATCATTCAAAATTTACGTAATTAATGATCTTCTTTTTGACATTTTTAAATTTCTACCAAGTTTTTCAATGTACTGGGAAAAAAAATTACTTTTGCCAAGGAATCATTTTCGTGGGAGAAGAATTTATTTTTTTAGGAGCTTATTTCTCTAGGCCAGTCATTCCCAGGTGGTCCATGTCCATCTCTAAATATTACAATTATTTTGAATAATGAGATGATTATGCTACATATGACCTTGAATGAACACGCTTCATTATTTTTCAATTTTGTCAAATTCGAGGTTTTCTAACATATAATAATTTGAAATAATTTTAAAGGTCAATAATTGTCAATGGAGTTCATTCAAGGTCATACGTAATATAATCATTCCATAATTGAACATACTTGTAATATTTAGAGATGGACTTGGACTCCTTGATAATGACTGGCTTGGAGAAATACGCTCCGCAAAAAATAAATTCTCCCAAGAAAATGATTCCTTAGCAAAAGTATTTTTTTTCTCAGTGTGTAGCGTATACTAAATGCCAATGTCGACCCATACATTTTAAGGAGCTTATGAAGCGAAAACGAGTGTGTTTTCGCTTCATAAGCTCTGTTACTGCAAAAGGAATAAATTTTCCAGATTGCAGATGATGAAATGGACTATTTATTGCATAAATCGCTATAACGCATATCATCTCTCATAAGGTGTTTCTAGGCAAAACTTTTATTTTATTTTTATTTTATTTATTTGATACTGCGATTAGTACATGGTACCATTAGGCAAAACTTGTAAGAGTCATTAATAAAATTAAGGTATTCACAACGCTTTTTGCTTTTTAATACAGCTCAGACAAGAAAGAGCCGTGACAGTTTAATTTTGTATTGGTACCATACTCAATAACCGGAAAACCAATAATAAAATATCATCTATATAACTAGATGATATGAAGCCTCCGAATCAATAAGATTCATGACCGGCCTCATGACTTTCGCGAAGCTAGAGAACTGGTCGCAATTTCAAATGGGGGGTAGGAATTGGAAAAAATACCACCCATGCCAAAACAACGGAACTTTTCATGCTCCACATGTACCGGGGCAGGAAATATACGATTTTTAAGACATTTCCATCCGTGAATGTGTCACAAAGTATTAGTTTTGGAAGGGTTTTTATGTTCTTCAATTGTAGTTATGAGTTCTCATAAATTTGTTCAACCTTTTAATGTGAAAAATTAACCATTGCTAATCATGTGGTTCACCAACAAAAAGTTACAATGAGACGAGCTGATCCTGATAGGATTGGGATAGTAATACAGAGGTTTTAACTACGTCTATGATCACATACCTGTTTATCCGCCCCTCAGGACTGTCCCTTTCAGTTCAGAGATTTGAAATTCTGGAGGAATTACCGATTGGTAAGGGCCAGAATTGAAGAGGCTTTTATGACTTTTCAGTCTCTTCAGAATTGAACTATTAGAACAGTTTAATTTCCGATTCGGAAGAAAGTGCTCAAGAAGGGCTGCAGAGATGTTCGCCATTAGTTCTTGCTCTCCTGAACTGAGATAACTCTGGAGACGCTGCCGTCAATCGAGAGTCATTGGGACGATTGAGGAAATCCTCCGGTTCGACCTGAGGCATGCAAGGTTTTTGAACCTCCTGTAAAGGTGGATAAATCTCCAAACCTTGACACAATTTTGAAGATTTATTTTAATCTTCTCAAGCTTCCCGAAAAATGTGAAGCCATACAAAAATTAAACTGGAGCTGTAGCCTCAAGGGCACTAAGAAGTTATTATTTTTCTTGAACCACACAACTTTTGGAAGACGACTAGATTGTCTAGTTTCTCTTCCTAGAGCAGACTTCGAGGAGTCGCCCCCAATGCCACGAGGGTAGAACCTGCGTCTTTTGAGATTGATTAAAAATTATTTATTTCTATCGATCAACGGTTCGGTGGAGATAAAAGCAATCTCTGAATTCAGATTTGGTGGATATTTCCATAAATCTGTGTAATTTGTGCCTCAACAAATTCGAGACCAGCCAGAAACTCCAACGAGCTTTCAGATCACTCTGAAAAAAAATCTCGGCATCATGAGANAATGATTTCTCTCTCCTTCTTCTCCATTTTCTTTCTCACTCGCACTCGTTAAATTTGGTGGAGGAGGGGCACGTGGCAACCTGACGGAGACGACAATGAGTGGGAGCGAGCGCGATACATATTCCTTTCTCACTCAGGGGGAGAATAAATATATGTAATCGAGATACGCGGCAGCGTATCGGCCAAGAAAAGTTTTGACTCCGATTGTACAAAACATCAGGCCGATCGCGACCGTGTATCTATACACGAAGCAACTACCCCCTCCACTACCTCCGAATCTTATCCATTAAATAAAATACAAACGTGACGAGCTACATGAAAAATACTCTTAGTTACATTATATAAATTGGCCACAAGCTTCTCATNTATATTCCTGAATCGAGTTCAGGTGGAATATTATTTTGGAGGTTTGAGGCCTTGAATGATGCGTCAGGTGCAGATGCAACAATTGCATTTGTAATGAAAGGCTTAGAGCCTTACTTTAATGCGTCAGGCGCAGATGTACCTATCATATTAGTAGTAGAAGGCTTGGAGCCTTGGATCAATGCGTCAAGCGCAGATTTAATTATTGAAATAGTAGCACAAGGCTTGGAACCTTGCATCAATGCGTGAAGCGCAGATTTAACTATTGAAATAGTAGCACAAGGCCTTAGGTGAGTGCGTCAGGCGTAGATGTGTCTAGCACAACAGGATCTGAGCTATTGCTCGCACTGTCCTGGATGTTAGAGATGAAGATCCATCTGAGATATTTGTAACAATGTCATTTTTGATTTTCTCGATTTTGTCTCTATAGGACCAGGAGAACCAGGTAAAATGAGGTTAGGCTGAGTTGTTCCAAAAGGAATAAATTCGGCCTAAAAAAGCCTTTGACGTCGATTGGTTCTGTCTCTAGGATCTGACCCGAGCGTCTAAAAATGCTGAGAGACATGAAACATCGCTTACCTTTATTTCCAATCGATTATTTATCCAAGGAAAAGTCGATAAGCCAATGCACGTAATATTTGCAATTTCACTATAAATTTCTAGATATTCCACACAATTTATGTGTTTCCTCTTCTTACAATCATCCATGACTATGGAAAAACTGTGTAAAAATGGAGAAAAATAGATTATTACCGTATAGAAGATCAAAAAATTAATTTAACATTGGGATAAATGGAGTGGAGAGAAAAAGGTGAATATCTCGGAAATTAGATGCGACAAAATGGGCCCTTTTCACGTGGACATACACATATAATTGAACTGAAATTTATAGAAATTTTTAATTTGCAATGACGAAATTCCTTGAAATTTTCGTATTACGGCAATGCGATAAAAATTCACAATAAGTCTTCCCGGAATTTCCGCGAAAATATTACTGAAACCTACAGACATCATTCCTGAATTCAAGNATAATTGGACTGAAATTTATAGAAATTTTTAATTTGCAATGACGAAATTCCTTGAAATTTTCGTATTACGGCAATGCGATAAAAATTCACAATAAGTCTTCCCGGAATTTCCGCGAAAATATTACTGAAACCTACAGACATCATTCCTGAATTCAAGACTTTCTTTTGATTTTCAGCATCATGTCACTGGAAATTTTTTACTAAATGACTTAATTTTAACATTGCTTGCTCATTGCATTTCAGAAATGCAGCTGCTTAAAAAAGACACANAATTTGCAATGACGAAATTCCTTGAAATTTCCGTATTACGGCAACGCGATAAAAATTCCCAATAAGTGTTCCCGGAATTTCCGCGAAAATATTACTGAAACCTACAGACATCATTCCTGAATTCAAGACTTTCTTTTGATTTTCAGCATCATGTCACTGGAAATTTTTTACTAAATGACTTAATTTTAACATTGCTTGCTCATTGCATTTCAGAAATGCAGCTGCTTAAAAAAGACACATCGATTCCTAGGAACATTTTTTTTTCTCGGTAAATACAGGCAATAGAGAAATGTCAGAGTGGAATTCCCTGATTTTTTTTCACTCTCGATTAATTTTTTAAAGATTCAAATTGATACTTGATTCATTCACATCGTTCCATTCCATCGGGAGATATTGTCGATTGGAGACAATTTTTTATGGTCACTGAAGGAGGCAAACCATACATGTAAATCTCGCAATAATCTGCGAAAAATCGTATTCATTAATCTATTATTATTGAATGAATCCCATTATGTGTAGATCGCTGGAGAACAACGAAAACGTTCCAACCGTTCAACCGAGTTGGAATGATTTCTCTCTCCTTCTTCTCCATTTTCTTTCTCACTCGCACTCGTTAAATTTGGTGGAGGAGGGGCACGTGGCAACCTGACGGAGACGACAATGAGTGGGAGCGAGCGCGATACATATTCCTTTCTCACTCAGGGGGAGAATAAATATATNATAGATATGGTGGGATGAAATTCGAATTTTCGATTGATTGATTGATTGATTGATTTTATTGCTGTACATTATGTTGTACAAAATTATGGTGGCAGAACCACACTAGCTGATATACAGTAAATCGCAGTGAAATANTCTCCTTCTTCTCCATTTTCTTTCTCACTCGCACTCGTTAAATTTGGTGGAGGAGGGGCACGTGGCAACCTGACGGAGACGACAATGAGTGGGAGCGAGCGCGATACATATTCCTTTCTCACTCAGGGGGAGAATAAATATATGTAATCGAGATACGCGGCAGCGTATCGGCCAAGAAAAGTTTTGACTCCGATTGTACAAAACATCAGGCCGATCGCGACCGTGTATCTATACACGAAGCAACTACCCCCTCCACTACCTCCGAATCTNGCCGCAGACACGTGGAAGGAGGATCGCATGGCCTCAGTCCTGAAAGGCTTGATCATAAGGGGAGTCACATCACCCCTCACCGGCCACACGGCACGACTGGCCACAAAAAAGTCAGCCAGATACACCGGCTGACCGAAGCGAGGGATCTTGTAAGTGAGGCACGCAAGCAAGTACTTCCTGCGCACCTCACACGTCGTCCAGCCAAGCCGCAGACGATAGGGAGTGATGTGCTCATCTCTCCTTAGCCCAAAGATGTATCTAACCGTCATATTGATGAGACGCTGAATCACAGTAGCAAGTACACCAGACAGACCATCATACACGAGACAGCAGTAGTCGATCAGGGGGAACACNCCAAGAAAAAGTTTTGTTTGGTTCTTACTGGGAAGTAGAAATTTTTGAAAAATACAAAGAAATGAAAAAGAAAGCCAAGTCAGCAACGTCGAATGTAAAAAAACTGGGCCAAGAAAAAGTTTTGTTTAATTCCTACTGGGAAATCGAAGTTTTTAAAAAATACATAGAAATAAAAAAGGAAGCCAAGTTAGGAATTTTGAATAAATGGTGATAGTGCACATTCAGGTTTCTATAAGAAAAATAGTTCTCAATGGAATAAGCATTCCGAAAAAATTCTCCATGAAATAAAAAATCAGTAGGAGTAGGACCAACGTCCTTGGCGCAGATCAAAGGATGGAGGAATAGATTGATACAGACAGTGAATTGAAAAACTCCGCGCCAAGAACGTTGGTCCTGCTCTCACTGATTTTTTATTTCATGGAGAATTTTTTTGGAATGCTTATTCCATTGAGAACTATTTTTCTTATAGAAACCTGAATGTGCACTATCACCATTTATTCAAAATTCCTAACTTGGCTTCCTTTTTTATTTCTATGTATTTTTTAAAAACTTCGATTTCCCAGTAGGAATCAAACAAAACTTTTTCNTTAGCAGCATTGCTCATGCGGCGAATGGCATCCTCTAACTCCTCACGTGGAAAGGTCAGGTAAATCTGGAGATCATCAGCATATATCAGATGCCGAACTCCAGGCCCTAAGTTTACACCAACATCATTAATGAACAGGAGAAATATCAGAGGAANATACAGACAGTGAATTGAAAAACTCCGCGCCAAGAACGTTGGTCCTGCTCTCACTGATTTTTTATTTCATGGAGAATTTTTTTNCGCCTAGTGTAGCCTGTGAACGACCACCCAGATATGATGCAAGCCACCTCAGTGAAGAAGCTGAGAAGCCGTAGCCTAACAGCTTCCGCAGCAGCAACACATGACAAACAGAATCGAACGCCTTGCTGAAATCGAATAACAGCAGCATCGTCAGCTGCCGTCTATCGATACCCGTCCTAATGTCGTCTGTCAGTTTCAATAGCGCCGTCTGCGTCCCATTGAATGGACGAAAACCCGTCTGCAGGGAGTCCAGAACAAAGCGCTCAGCAAGGAAGTCGGAGATTTGCTGGGAAGCCAGTTTCTCCAGCACCTTGGAGAGGAAACAGAGCAAGGCAATCTGCCTGAAGTCATTAGGTGACAGNGTAGGAATCAAACAAAACTTTTTCTTGGCCCAGTTTTTTTTACAAAAACAATTGTTTTTGTATTTTTAGGCAGGTTTCATTATTTTTTTCAAAATAAGCAAGGACTGTTTTTACATCCGGTGAAATTTGTTCTTTTCAATTCAATTTAACTGATTCATTTTTCATAAGATAGAACATTTTTTGAATCAACAATTGAAGGGAAATAAACAGTTCTACTCCAGATTTATTCTCTCCACCGAATTTCAAATTTTAATCATCTATTAACAATTTTCTGACTTGATTTGGTTCGTCATTCAATTTTTGCTTTGATGATTCCTATATGGATTGTATTTCGTGAAGAGATGAACTGATTTACTTATAGGAATAGTGGTACAAAATGTTCATAAAGAATTCTTTTTGAAAACATCTGTTTTTGTTTTTTTTTTGTTTTTAAAAATATTAGGGAAACATTGGGTGG
>NW_021681073.1:123635-138147 GCF_001412515.2 Diachasma alloeum
CGAGATTCCAGGAAAAGCCTGACTCTCTCAATGTGAGCTCTGAGAGAGTTCACATTAAGATGACAGACACGCAAACCCTCCAATTCCAACATGGCTGCCGCCTGACTGTGCTCAAGGTAGGAATGAGTTAGCGAAAGCGGAGCGGGAGACTGAGAAAAAGAAAAAGAAGAGAGAGGAAGAGAAAGATTGGAGACAGGAGATGAAGCAGAAGCAGAAGAGTTTATTGAGGGCCCGCCATAAAGTTTTTTAATTCAGCCATCGATGAGATTCTGGTTGCAGCATCCTCCTTCTTTTTCTTTATGAACACAGCTCCATTACGAATGAAGATATGAAAGCCTCTCTCCTTGGCAGCAGTCCTCACAGCGCGTCTAAGATTCTGGAGATCTTGCGGGAGGAATTCGTTGATGTTGATGAGTGATGGCTGCAGGGGAAGTGTCACTCCAGAGGCAGACAGAAGCTCAGCTGACAACTGAGACGAATGCAGCTTGCCATGCCTTGCCTTCGCGATCACTAACTCACGAACGAGTTCACCAGACGAGACTGACACCAAAAGTGATGAGGACCTGGCAACACCTTCAGCTGCCGTGCTCGCAGATACTGAAAAAGCTACAGCTCTATCATCAGCGGCATCCACAGCTGAAGGCTGCCTCACCCGAAGAGGACGCACGCTTCGAATGTCATCCATCTGAATAGAGGAAGACATGGCACGAAAGATAGCGAACGACAGCTTTCTCATATCACAGTTCGCAGGCGGATCAAGGCCTGAGATGAGGATGTCCGATACAAGCCTCATCCTTTCCGCGTTGATCTTCGCTAGAGAGTCAGCCAGTTCCTTCATCGTCTCCTCAACGGAGCTCACCCTGCCCACGACGACTCCCGACGCTTCAGCTGACGCACCAGCAGACATCGAGACAGAGTTGGCTATATCCTCCTTCATCTGCCGCTGANACCCCGCCACCACGCGTATTGCGATCACGCTTGAAGAGCCTATAGCCTTCCAACGAAACGACATCGTCATCCATAAGAGGGCAAAGCTTAGTCTCTGACATGGCGATAACATGAAATGGCNCTTCATCTGCCGCTGATCCTCTTCAACCAAGTTGACTCGCTCCCTCAGTGCCCCGACATCAGTCTCTACAGATTGCTTCAGGCTTCTGATCTCCTCACACTGGTCAGCCACAACAGCCTCAACATTATTAATATGCTTGACCAGGGCTGGAAGCTGGTCCAGAGCTGACAACTTAGCCTTGACATCCGAGAGTTCCGATTGAACGCTATCGAGCTTGGTGGATAAGGCATCGAGGTTCTCAGTGTGCTTGGTGGTCACTCCCAGAGACTCTATAATACTGACAAGGGCGGGGTCAGATAGTAAGGGTGACCCGCTTTGAAAAGCAGCAGCTGGCGGAGGTGGCGGTACCTGGACGGAGGGGGCAAGTGTCAGAGGACTGAGGGCCCCAGATCGTGATGAAGACCCTGAGCCATTGGAACTCGTTGAGTTGTTGCGAGTAAGCCTTACTGGAGCAGGAGATGCAATACCCCTAGCGCTATAGCATGGTTGACATATCCGAATTTTTGACCCATTTTCATTTACGATGATCTGGGTTTTCATGCATAGAGAGTGATAGTGAGTGTCGCAAACACGACAGTACACCATCTTTAACCCCCCAATACGTGCGCATTTACCACAGGGTACTTTTTCTCCATCCGCCGTTTTGTCGGCCGTAAAGTCGGTGAAGTAGATGCCAGTGTGCACAAGTAATGGTACGCGCAGTGTGCGTAGGTAACTGGTCACACCTGGTTCCCGCTGGTCAATAGTTGATTTTTGACTCACCAGTGGCGTCAGCAAGAGTGAAGGTGAGAGAGACAGCCAAACGATGACACCAAGAAATTTGCAGGTTAAGGTGTCTTCAAGTGATTTTTTAGAGGCAATGAAGAAGTAAAAGCACAACCAACAAAGGGGGTTTATATCTCCAAATGTCGGTTGCAAAGTAGCGCATGCAACTAACTGTGAGGTTATCCCGCTGCTTGAATTCTGCACTTTGTTTAATTCGCTTTCTGTAGACATCTGGGTGAGCACTCGATGAGAGAAAACAAAATAGAACACCGAGTCGATTTTCCGTTTCATTCTAATAAGTGATTTAACGTGAAGAAGAACATTTTCTGTGGTTCTCCATAACAACATCACAACCCACATTCAAATGCACTGGTGGCAAAACTTCAACGTTCGATATGAAGCTCAGTTGGACCGGCACTGCCAACGTTACAACTTGATTCTCACACTTTATAATGTGAATCGCGAGAATGTGAATATCAACTCGTTGCTATGCGCCTATCTTTTTCACTGTTAATCCAAAAAATACCATAGTTACACCGTTGAAAGCTCATAGGCGATTTATATAATGTACCCAACGACACTTTCCCGATTTGTCGTCCCGTTTTCATTATACCGAATGTAAATCATTTAGAGGTAGTGGAGGGGGAAGTTCTGTCCTGTATAGATACGCGGTGCTCTCGGCTTAATGTTTTGCTCAGTCGGTCAAACCTGAAGTTTTGCTCAGTCGGTCAAAACTTTTCTTGGCCGATACGCTACCGCATATCTCGATGATTTTGGAAAAGAGTGGGAGTTACGACGGTATTTCTGTAATCTGTACATTTCCACATTTTTTGATCNATAAACGAAAATAATGCACAATCAGATTTCTATAAGAGAAATAGTTTCAAATCGAATGAGGATTTTAAAAAAATTCTTAATGAAATAAAAGTTAAGGACCAACGTTCTTGGCGCAGAGTTTTTCAACTCATTGTCTAGTATCAATCTAATTCTCCATCTTCTGATCCGCGCCAAGGACGTTGGTCCTCCTACTCATTTTTTATTTCATCAAGAATTTTTTCAAAATCCTCATTCGATTTGAAACTATTTCTCTTATAGAAATCTGATTGTGCATTATTTTCGTTTATTCGACATTGCTGACTTGGCTTTCTTTTTCATTTCTTTGTATTTTTCAAAAATTTCTACTTCCCAGTAAGAACCAAACAAAACTTTTTCTTGGCGCAGTTTTTTTACAAAAACATGTGTTTTTGTTTTTTTCTTTTCAGCCCACAAAATTTCCCACAAAAATGGTCGTTTGACATTATCTCTCAACTCTTCCCCTATTTCAGATAACTATTATTCTAATATTTTTTACTCTTATATTCCACTTGTCGATTTATTTTATGGGAGAAAACTTTTCATATCTTCTCCATCGGTCGGATAAAGCGTATATTTTTGTGATGTAAACCATTCAGTGTTTATGGTGGTGCAAGCGCGGTGACCGAGTGGCCGAACCCCCGGCGTATAACACGTGAGGACGCACATCACTCGTACTGATAACCTTCACCGTGTTTTCTGCATGCGGTTTGCTTCGCACCGGCTCGTTCGAAACGAATTCGCCCTGCCGTGTTTATAAAAGTTACATTCGATGACATAAGATATTCAACACGTCTAGAAAAAATAACAGTGAAAATATCTCCTGTCCGAGAGAAAACAATGGGATTGTAGGACCAAAATCTGTAACCAAAAAATTATTTGAATGAAAAAAAAATTGGGATGCATGATTTTTTTATTGAAGCGTATGATAAAAGGGTTCTTATGACAACATTTGAATGGGGAAAAGAGCGGAGAAAAGAATGAGGAATGTGGATGATAGTAAAAACGTTTTGCATAAGCATAGTACTTACTGTCAGACAGATTTTACACCACCAATAACGATACACTTTAAATTCTCCAGTAATAATCGAGCAATTTATTATAAATAAGCTGGTGAAGTATTGGAAAAAAAAATTCCCAGAAGAATATTTTTTTGGGGTTAATCCTGGAACACAGATATGTGGTGACCTCGACACTTCTCAACATATACTGGACGGAACTTCCCGATGAACTCGGGAACTCCATGAGGACTCTCCTCGCCCCTCTGCCCCTTCTCCACGCCACTCACGTGACTTTAAAATTCAAATTGAAACCGGAAAAAAATGTTGATAATGACAAAAGTGGGAATAGTATAATTATAGTTTAAAACATGGATTAATAATCGAAAGACGCGAATGATTACTGAACGAATAAACCATCGGGATTTTTGAATGCGTGATAGCTGTAGGCTTTGTAGAGCTCTCGCCCGATGCACGATACAATCGCCGGTCACGTCGGCTGTCTTTTTCCATCTGCGTATGACCTTCCCAAGCTTTCTTGTGATGAAACCGAAAATAATGATACTAATAACTTGATTTTGCAAGCAAAATCCACTGAAAATATCCCCCTCTCTTACGCTGTAGAAAATGAGCAATTAAGTAGATTTATGGAAGGGGAAATAATTAAAAAATATCCACCCTATCTTTTACAGGTTCTTAAGATGCGGCATTGGCTGTCTTAAAACCCCGAAGAAACAACATACTCATGTATTTTCTCGGAAATTAATTTTTCAAAAAATTATAAAAAATCAGCGCATGTTTACGGAGGGGTAAATTTTATAAAAATATAATCTCAGATCCCTCCCTCTCACCCCCCTAAATTTTCACCCCTCCGGATACATGCGGCTGTCTTCAACCCCCCGGAAAAACCGCATGATCATGTATTTTCCCCGAAATTCATTGTTTAAAAAATTATAAAAAATCAGTGAATGTTTCCGGAGGGGTAAATTTTATAAAAATGTAATCTCAGACCATTCCCTCTCCCCCCCCTAAATTTTCATCCCAACGGATACATGCATCTATTTTCCACAGATAAAAAAACCGAGCGGGTGAATAATAGTATATTCCGTCCCGGCGGGCGCAAAGTTACATTTCCCTCCCGCGAAGCGAACTCTGACTTTGCGCCTACGCCGAGACGGAAAATCGCGTTCTAACCACGGGAAGTAAAATAAAGGACCCTCAGCCGCGTGCTTACCAACCTCGCCTTCGGCTCGGCTGGTAATTGCACTGGCGGCTGAGGATCCTGTATTTTTCCTCCCTAGGTTAGAAATATACTATTGTGCATCAAGGGCGGAAAGTCATGTTTTCCCGCCCAAGGTGCACATGGTATTTTTTAACACACCTGCAAAGGAAAGTTCGTATTTTGCTCTTTGACGAGCGGGAGGAAAGTACGAACTTTCCGTGCAGGTGTGTGAAAAATTAATTTATTTATTGAATTAATTAATTTTTTAATTCGAAAATCAATGCATAAAAAAGATAATTGTTTGGAAAATAAATTTCAAACGTTTTATCAACATAATTTAAAATATTATTTTAAAAGAGGGCCCCTGCACTCAGTGCGCCTAGAGTACAGTCCGCTCTAAAAGTCGTGGCTATCTTTCGCCAGAATCGTGCGCCAGTTTCAGCGTCATTTTTAATATAGCTCTATTCTATTGCTATTTTTCCTTCAATAATTCTCGGTCATGAATTTTCCTTTTTTTTCATGAGTTTTATCATGAGAAAAGAATGAATATAAGTAATGAAATGATTCCAACTGGGACTGCTCATTAATAGAATAATGGGGAAAATTGGCTCTATCATTACCATTTGAAAAAATGATGAGAAATGCAGTGCGTTCAATTCATCTGTTAATTGTGTTATGTTGTATTGTGTTATGTTTTTAAATGACTTAAATGCATTTTTAACCACAAAAACTTATATTTTATTCTTCTGTCATTTCTGTACGGTACAACTAGATTTGGCCGTATTGCTAAGTAGTGCACCTACACATTCTCTTTGGGTTACTACATTTTTTTTCTTCCGACTGGAAGCTTTGTAATCGTCCGATTTTCACATTTTCTAATTTTCATTGGAAATGATGTAGAATGGTCTGAAACGTAAAAATACGAAGTTAGGCGACCATGTCTGTATGTGAATATGTCCACCGCCACCTTCCCGATGGTCAATTTTTAGAAAATTGAGTACTTATGTGGCTAAAATATTTTTTTAAAAATTGAAATATTGTCAGATTATGGGCCTTAATGAGGACTAACTCTGTGCATAATTTCAGCCCGATCGGTCGAGTAGTTTGTGAGATAAAGCGATTGGTGTTTAAACCGTTTTTCACGAATATCTTTAAAATTATTGGACTGATTTAGATTTTTTTTTTTCAAAATGTTCGTCTCGATGTCCTCTACCTAGATCAACAAAATCATATATACCCGTCCATACAAAGTTTTTGAGATATTTCCCCTTTTCTATTTTTTTCATTAAAATCCTTGTACGCGCACTAACGTGTGCAATAATCAAGTTATCAACTCAAAATTAGGAAAGAATGTTCCTCCTGTGATAACAAAAGTTCGTATTGAAGATGGGCTCAATCGCACCAGTAGTTTCGGAGATATTCCATTTTTTCTGAAAATCTATTATGTTTAATATCTTTGAAACTTCGCACACGATTCCACTTTTCTTTTCAAAATATTCGTTTTGATGTCCTCTACCTAGATCAATCAAAGCATATATATACCCGTTCATACAAAGTTTTCGAGATATATCGATTTTTCTATTTTTACCTCCCAATCGTTGTTCGGTTTCTAACAGACGCAACAATCGCAATATCAACTTGAAATTTGGTACGGATGTGCCTCTGATAATGACAATGGTTCTTATTGAATCTGGGCTAAATCGGATAATTAGTTTCAGAGAGATTCAACTTTGTATGTAAACCAAATTTCTTCAATATCTCTATGACGAGTCAACTTATTGCAATTTTTTTTTTCAAAATTCGTCTTGATGTCCTTTATCTTAATCAATCAAAATACATATACCTGTTCATATAAAGTTTTGGAGATATATCGATTTTTTTTTACCTCGAAATCGTTGTTCGGTCTCTAGCCGACGCAAAAATCGAAATATCAAGTTGAAATCAAATTTTATTACTCTAAAAACCATTCGGAAGCCCACCATCAATTTGGCAAAGAAAGTATAAAACAAAATTAGTGAGTGATATGTTCACTGCCACATGCTCGCGACCCCTGCTCGTTTTAAACTGTCACATGAACATAATCATTACTTCACTCATGGAACAATTTGGTCACTAGATTATTCATTAATGAAAGAATGGAGAATATTGGTGATTAATATTACTCATTGATTAAGGAATATGGAATTGTTGAAATAGAACTACTGATTAAAAAACCAACGACAAAATTTGTGATCATCATTATTCATTGATCGAGAAGTGAACAAGTTTCAAATAATATTTCTCATTAATCTGTAATGAAAGAATTTGGAATCCGTATTTTCCATTACTAAATCAATGAAATAATGATCGCTCGTCATTACAAATTAATAAAATAATCGGTAATGAATGTTGCAAACATTACTAGAAGTAATATTCGTGCCGATTCCTGGTGTGAAGATGGATTCGTATGTGAATTTGCCTCCGTTCACGGATCGCCTGTGGCTGTAGGATTACCATGTACAATCCGTAGACGAAGCTTCGCTCATACTCAAATCCGTCTTCACATAGGCCGAGAATAGGCCCCCAGGCAATCCTTGAACAGAGGGGCATTCGCATATGAATCCGTCTTCACACTACTCGAGAATAAGCCCCCAAATGACTTGAAAAGTTGTATACTAAAAATTGATGTTCTTTTATACTTTATATTATGTAATATTTGATGAAATAACGATGAAAACCGGACTCGTCGGCAAAAAAGAAAATATAGGGAACATTTTTCGCGGGGAACAAGTTTCCAAAAATGATTTTCAGAGGAACATTTATTCTAGAACCATTAGATATGATAGGAAGAGCGGGAGGGAGACAGGGAGAGATGTTAACAAAAATAGATTTTTCTTCTTTTAAACTGCGTGTATTGCATTTTGCACACAATACACGCTGCAGTTCTCGCCTTTCACATGAGTAAGCAAAGTAACACATGTGATTTAGCGTGGAAAAATATTTTTTATGATAGACGATTTTTATTTATCAATTATTTGAAGGTGGGGAGTTTTGTACGTACTATAATGATGCTTAAGAAAAAAAGGAAAGAAACACATTTGGCAATGGGTAATGATTTTCCAGACAGATCACTTGTAAATTTGTCTGGAATTGATGTTTCGAAAAAAGTACACGGTGACAAATGGGAATGGGTGAAAATTAAACTATCATAGTTTTGTTGATTGATGTAGGAAAGGAAGGACCATCATGTTTGTAGACACAATAGACTTTGCAAATTTATTTGCAATTAGTTAGAGTTGCATTTCATTTTTTTTAAATAAAAATTCACACGGTGAAAGAATTGATCGAACATATTCGAGGGTATATGACTAATGGTAAATACTCTCGAAGTGTCCTCCATTAGAATTTGCGCAATAGACAAGGCGTTTCTGAAAACTATGGAAGACTTCTTCAATTTTAGCTTGAGAAATATTAGAAACACCTCCTGGATAGCGCTTATCAGAGCCTCTTTTGTCTGAGGATTTTCCGCGTAACAGAAGTCTTTGAGCTAACCCCACAAGAACAAGTCACATGGGTTCAAATCCGGTGAGTATGGTGGCAGGGAGCAGGGATGGCCATTTCATCCCTGCGCGGGCAAAGGGATGATACCCTAAGCCGATGACGCGTTCACCGTATACTTTGTACAATGCAGCAAACACATCATTAGTTCGATGAGGTGTTGCACCGTCTTGCATAAAATAGAAATCTTTCACCAATCCTTTTTTCTTAGCGAATGGGAAAAATTTGGTTTCCAACATCTCTCGGTAACCCTCCCCTATAATGGTCCCTTCCAAGATTTCCACATGTATTTGTTTGATCGACGGAGCTGCCCAAACTGTAACTTTAGTAACAAAATGATTTTTCCAACCGCCAGTATAGTTATAAACATTCCTCCTACTCCTCCAGGCCATTTTGCGGTTTTCAGCGATTTTACTCTGCAATTATATTGAAACACAAATCTTCACTACTTGCCAACGTTTCGAGCGGTATATTCACTCCTCATCAGGGCAATTCATTCATATCTATCTACAAAAAAATTTCCAAAAAATTCCTATTACCGTATCTTCATACAGAAATAATTTACCTGTTTTAATACACAGAATCTAGATCACAAAGTATTTAATAACTCAAGGATGCGTTCACATTACCTACCTCAAACCAAAACATTAAATTATTTCACGAGATTTTTTTTTCTGTTATTATTCTGCGATTTAAACGGGGTTTTGGAAATTTCGTAGAATAATTTAATGTTTTGGTTTGAGGTAGGTAAAAGCATCCTTGGATTATTAAATACTTTGTGATTTAGAGTAGAATCGAAGAACAGAACTGTGTATTAAAACAGGTAAATTGTCTGTGTATAGAGATATGGTAATAGGAATTTTTTGTAAATTTTTTTGTAGATAAATATGAATAAATTGCCCTGATGAGGAGTGGATATACCGCTCGAAACGTTGGCAAGTAGTGAAGATTTGTGTTTCAATTTAATTGGAGAGTAAAATCGCTGAGAACCGCAAAATGGCCTGGAGGAGTAGGAGGAATGTTTGTAACTTTAGTAGGCTGAAGCGGTTTTGCTACTAATGAATGTGGATTTTCACTCCCCCAAAATCGATAATTTTATTTATTTACGTAGCCATTAAGGTAGAAATGAGCTTCATCCGTGAAAATAATTCTTTTGGCTTCGATTTCAGCATTTTCAAACATTTGCGTCAAAACTTTGCTGAATTGAAGGCGTTTCCCTATAGCAGCTTGCGTAAGCAATTGTTGGGAAGTTATTTCATAAGGATGAAGTCTGAAGAAATGTTTAATTATCAAACGTAGGGTCTCTCGGTTCAATTCTAACTTCGCAGCCACCTTGCGTATTGATTCAGTTGGATAATTTTTGAAATGTTTTTCCACCTTGTCCACTACTTCTTCCCTCGTTACTGTATAAGATGGACCTGGAAGATCATGGCGAAGATAGTTGACAAAATTATCAATTACTCTACAAAAAAGAACACATTGACTCAAAAAATTTATGGTGTACTAAACTAAAAAAAAATCGTACAGGAGAACTAAAAAATTCCTACCGTTTGAGAGTGGATTCACTTCCAATTCTGTGACTACCAAACTTACTATGAAAGATTCTGTACGCATTTGTGTAATTTTTTTCTTCGGGAATAATAGCACTCAATGAGATACACTTTTTCTTCGACGGTAAGCTCACTCATTTTGGAGAATATGAACTGGACCCAGGAGTGTCCCAACAGAATTTGCCAGGCTCCAAGTTTTAACCTACAACAGCCCGATCCCTAGTGACAAAGTGGAGAAGGAAATATAGGGAAAAAGTTTTCACCTATTCCCATTTGCCACGCTATAGTTTCCAGTGACTATTGTTTAAGATTTTATTTTACTGTTTTTCTTGTTCAGTTTCAATTATATTCCAGTGTCTCGTTCTCGAAGATAATTATGTAGACATGCTTGTCATGCCTAAAACCACAACGTTTAACGCTACTATATTACAAAAAGTGTCGCCTCACCGCCATCTTGATGCGCTCCCTGGCCGTCGAGTTTCATATTGTTTCGTTGTGCCGAACCAATTTGACGTTTTTTCGCATAGCTAAAATATTAATAGAATTTTTATTAAATTAGACGCTAGGAAAAAATGTCGAACGCACAAATTGTCGAATAAGAATGCGAAGGTGCCGCCATCTGGCGGCGATGCACTGAAATGTTGTAGGATGGTAAAAAAGGGTTTTAACGTAAAAAATGAGTAAATAAATATGAAAAAATCATTTTTGGGTGCAATTCATGATTTAAAACACTTTTAATGAGTATTGGGCATCTTCGAGGATGCTCCGGATCCCCCCCACTACACCGCAGCACGGGTTATAATTTTCCACGGGGAATAATCATGTTTCTGGAGTCTGGGATGCATCTCTTGTGAAATCCACGTGGTCACGATGACCTCTGGATATTTAAACCAACCCCCGGTCACTCTTAAACATTCTTTGAATGAATTCTCGGAGAATAAACATGTCCTTGGCAACTTTGGAGCATGTACTTTGAAATCCACGGGGTCCCGATGGCCACTGGATTTTCAAACCATTCCCCAAGTCATTCTTACGCTTCTTTCAATAATTCCACGGGGAATAAACACGNCAAAAACACGTTTATCCCCCGAGGAATTAATCAAAAAATGTGTAAGAGGGACTTGGTGCGTGATTTGGAAATCCAGTGGCCATCGGAAGCCCGAGGATTTCGAAATACATACTCCAGAGGTTCCAAAAACACGTTCATTCCCCGAGGAATTATTTAAAAAATGTATAGGAGGGACTTGGTGCATCATTTGGAAATCCAGTGGTCATCGNGGATTCCCAAATCACGCACCAAGTCCCTCTTACAGATTTTTTGATTAATTCCTCGGGGGATAAACGTGTTTTTGGAATCTCTGGAGCATGTATTTTGAAATCCCCGGAATCCCGATGACCACTGCATTTANATTCCAAAAACACGTTTATCCCCCGAGGAATTAATCAAAAAATATGTAAGAGGGACTTGGTGCGTGATTTAGGAATCCGGTGGTCATCGGGATCCCGGGGATTTCGAAGTGCATACTCCAGAGTCTTCACGGACACGTTTATTCCCCGTGGAATTATTGAAAAAAAGCGTGCGAATGACTTGGGGGGTGNCAAACCATGCACCAAGTCCCTCTTATGCATTTTTTAAATAATTTCCCGGGAAATAAACGTGTTTTTGGAATTTTTGGAGCATGTATTTCGAAATCCTAGGGGTTCCGATGACCACTGGATTTCTAAATCACGCACTACAAGTCCCGCCTATACATTTTTTGAATAATTCCTCGGGGAATAAACGTGTTCNCCGTGAATTTCAAAGTATACGCTCCAGAGTTTCCAAAACCACGTTTATCCTCCGAGGAATTATTTATAAAATGTATAGGAGGGACTTGGTGCGTCCTTTGGAAACTCTGGGGCGTATACTTTGAAATTCACGGGGTCCCGATGACCACTGGATTTTCAAACCACCCCCCAAGTCATTCGCACGCTTTTTTTCAATAATTTCACGGGGAATAAACGTGTCCTTGAAGACTCTGGAGCATGTACTTCGAAATCCCCGGAATCCCGATGACCACCGGATTCCCAAATCACGCACCAAGTCCCTCCTATACATTTTTTAAATAATTCCTCGGGGAATGAACATGTTTTTGGAACCTCTGGAGTATGTGTTTCGAAATCTTTGGGGTTTCGATGACCACTGGATTTCCAAATCACGCACCAAGTCCCTCCTATAAAATTTTTAAATAATTCTTCGGGGAATAAACGTATTTTTGGAAACTCTGGAGCATGTATTTCGAAATCTCCGGGGTTCCGATGACCACTGGATTTCCAAACCATGCACCAAGTCCCTCTTATGCATTTTTTAAATAATTTCCCGGGAAATAAACGTGTTTTTGGAACCTTTGGAGCGTGTATTTCGAAATCCTCGGGGTTCTGATGACCACTGGATTTCCAAATGACGCACCAAGTCCCTCCTATACATTTTTTAAATAATTCCTCGGGGAATGAACATGTTTTTGGAACCTCTGGAGCATGTATTTCAAAATCCCCGGGGTTCCGATGACCACTGGATTTCCAAACCATGCACCAAGTCCCTCTCATGCATTTTTTAAATAATTTTTCGGGAAATAAACGTGAATCCGATGGTCATCGGGACCCTATGGGTTTTCAAAGACATGCTCCAGAAGTTCCAAAAACACGTTTATTCCCCGAGCAATTAATTTAAAAATGTGTAAGAGGGACTTGGTGCGTGATTTGGAAGTCAGGTGGTCATCGGGATCCCGGAAATTTCGAAATATTGCTTGCGAGTTTTCAAAAACACGTTTATTCCCCGTGGAATTATTGAAAAAAAGCGTGCGAACGACTTGGAGGGTGGTTTGGAAATCCAGTGGTCATCGGAACCCCGAGGATTTCGAAATACATATTCCAGAGGTTCCAAAAACATGTTCATTCCACGAGGAATTATTTAAAAAATGTATAGGAGGGACTTGGTGCGTCATTTGGAAATCCAGTGGTCATCGGGACCCCGGGGATTTCGAAATACATGCTCCAGAGATTCCAAAAACACGTTTATCCCCCGGAGGAATTAAGCAAAAAATGTGTAAGAGAGACTTGGTGCGTGGTTTGGAAATCCAGTGGTCATCGGAACCCCGAGAATTTCGAAATACATACTCCAAAGGTTCCAAAAACCCGTTTATTCTCCGAGGAATTATTTTAAAAATGGATAGGAGGACTTGGTGCGTGATTTGGAAATCCAGTGGTCATCGGAAACCAGGGGATTTCGAAATGCATATTCCAGAGGTTCCAAAAACATGTTCATTCCCCGAGGAATTATTTAAAAAGATGTATAGGAGGGACTTGGTGCGTCATTTGGAAATCCAGTGGTCATCGGGACCCCGGGGATTTCGAAATACATGCTCCAGAGATTCCAAAAACACATTTATCCCCAGAGGAATTAATCAAAAAATGTGTAAGAGGGACTTGGGGCGTGGTTTGAAAATCCAGTGGTCATCGGGACCCCGTGGATTTGAAAGTACATGATCCAGAGTTGCCAAGGACATGTTTATTCCCCGAGAATTCATTCCAAGAATGTTTAAGAGTGACCTGGGGATGATTTAAATATCCAGAGGTCATCGTGACCACGCGGATTTCACAAGAGATGCATCCCAGACTCCAGAAACATGATTATTCCCCGTGGAAAATTGTAACCCGAGCTGCGGTGTAGTGGGGGGGGGGGATCCAGAGCATCTTCGGAAATGCCCAATACTAATTAAAAGGGTTTTAAATCATGAATTGCACCCCAAAAAAGATTTTTTCATATTTATTTACTCATTGTTTACTTTAAAACCCTTTTTTACCATCCTACAACATTTGAGTGCATCGACGCCAGATGGCGGCACCTTCGCATTCTCATTCGACAATTTGTGCGTTCGACATTTTTTCCTAGCGTCTTAAGTTATTATCTGTAATTTTGGCTTAAAATAACAGAACACAAGAGGAAGAAATCATCGAGATCTCGATCAAGAGAGGATCATCGCTCGAAGCGTAGAAGGGATGAAAAGTTTGATCAATTACAGAGCCAAATAGATAACCTAACAAAGGTTGTTCAGTCCCTTGTGACAGTCCAAGAAGGACAGAGCCCATCAGATTCATCAAAACAAGTTGAAGCTGGTGATGTTAGGTCGCCTGATACGTATATCTACACTAGTGCATCTTTTCTTGCTCAAAATCCTCATTTTTCCACACGAAATTTGAGAGACACCATCCACACGGTGCTGTCAGTTTCCATATGACCTGTTGAGGGGCAGATTGTGACAGTTCAATAAGATTAAAAAATTCACAATCTACGCAGCAAGCGTCAACCCCTAATCCGCCTGTTTTTATACAGGGTGTTTCAGAAGTACATGTACATCTGAACACCCTAGGATCAGGGGGTGATTCTGAGCAGAAAAGTCCTCTTGCACTTTTTGATCAGACTCACCCCTAAAAAGTTATTGGCAATTAAGGGTGGGCCAATGGGGAGTGATTTTTAAGC
>NW_021681073.1:138163-138384 GCF_001412515.2 Diachasma alloeum
CTCTCTCTCTCTCTCTCTCTCTCTCTCTCTCTCTCTCTCTCTCTCTCTCTCTCTCTCTCTCTCTCTCTCTCTTCGCTGGAATAACGAAGAGGGGAGAATGAATGGGGGAATGTAATTCCCCTCCACACGCAATGGAAGGACGATCAACCGATCGTCTTTCCATTGGTTACAGCGTCGAGTGGCGCGGGGAACGCAGGTCTCGGTTGAAAATTCATCCCTCC
>NW_021681073.1:145184-145469 GCF_001412515.2 Diachasma alloeum
GTAAGGAGGATTGCTGGACACCTTAATACGAATAGTACCAAGGTGTTCCGCATCATCAAGGAAGAAGGCTTCCACCCTTACATTTGTGCTCTACACAGGAGCTGATGCCGGAAGATCTTGAGGCATGCATCGAGTATTGTCGATTTATCCTCGAGAATCATCGACGCGATCCTCATTTTCTGTTCAATGTGTGTTGGACAGATGAGTCCTGTTTCACAAGGCAGGGAATTTTCAGCATGCACAATTATCACCATTGGGCATTAGAGAATCCCCACCTTGCCAGGG
>NW_021681073.1:145520-146463 GCF_001412515.2 Diachasma alloeum
AGTGGCAAAGGCTGAATGTGTGGGGTGCAATTTTGAATGATGAGGCGCACATTCGATTAGCTCCTGATCCACTCAATGTAAGTATCGATAATTTATCATGACAAAGATAATTAAAATTTTTTTCTTTCAATTGAAAGATCATCATTCCAGATTTTTTTTTTCAGGGGGAGAACTATCTGATGTTTCTGGAGGAAACCTTACCGGAATTGCTCGGAGATGGCCCAGGAAACAGAGGTGTGTGGTTTCAGCAAGATGGTGCTCCTGCTCATCACACCAGAGCAGTCACCGGAATGCTGAACCAATGGTTTCCAGAGAGATGGATCGGGAGAGCTGGACCAGTTCGTTGGCCTCCTCGGTAAGTGACGAGCATCTCTAATCTTCCAATAATCGGCGCTGTTTAAAATCAAATTACTATTTCTCCTACAGATAACCAAATTTGACGCCCCTAGATTTTTATCTTTGGGGAACTCTCAAAGAAAAAATTTATGCGCAGGTAGTCAACGATCCGGAGGATTTGGTGGCCCACCTGCATGGAGCAGTAGCTGATCTGACGCAGCAGCAGTTGGAGAATGCTCGCCAAGCTATAGTTCGTCGTGCAGAACTATGCTTAGAAAATGACGGTGGCCTTTTTGAAAACCTGTGCTGAGCATCCCATCTCCATCCACGAACCCATTGGCCCTTCTCAGGGCCAAATCCTTAAGCCCATCGGCCCTTTTCAGGGCCAAATCCTTAAGCCCAACGGCCCTTTTCAGGGCCCCAAAAAATCCAACGACGGAAATCCTTGATTCTCCAATAATTCCACTCTTTTCCTTTTCAGGGGACGATCGCGCGCTTTCAAAAATTCACTCCTCCCTCCCTAACAGATCCTAAGGGATGAAATTTGTGTCACGTATTGTGGATTAAATGCTCAACACGTTGGCACAAATTTCATCCCTTAGTCGCA
>NW_021681073.1:146730-147071 GCF_001412515.2 Diachasma alloeum
TATTAAATGCTCAATATGTTGGCACAAATTTCATCCCTTAGTCGCAGTTAGGGTGGGAGGAATGAATTTTTGAGTTGAATTTTTTTTTTCCGTCTCTTCGCACTTTATAAAATTCACTCCTCCCTCCCTAACTGGCCCTAAGGGATGAAATTTGTGTCACTCATTAAGTATTAAATGCTCAACACGTTGGCACAAATTTCATCTTTTAGTCTTAGTTAGGGTCGGAAGAATTAATTTTTGAATTGAAAACAAAATTTTTTTTTCAATCTCTTCACCCCTCCGTCCCCAAAATGCGCTAAGGGATGAAACTCGTGTCATTGAATTGAGCATTTAATACTCAA
>NW_021681074.1:0-150 GCF_001412515.2 Diachasma alloeum
CACTTGCCCCGGAAAACCCGAAAATCTGACCCTTTGGCTGGGGCAAAAATAAACGGTTTCTTCGTTTTCACTTTTTCCACATACTTTTGACAGTTCTGACTAGCCCGGCGCTTAAATGGTTGGAATCAACGTTCACCCGGCTAAAAAATT
>NW_021681074.1:351-522 GCF_001412515.2 Diachasma alloeum
TCTGACTAGCCCGGCGCTTAAATAGTTGGAATCAACGTTCCCCCGGCTAACAATTTCGATTTCGGCGAAAAATCCAACATCTGACACTTTGACTCTTGTGACCCTTGTGACCCTGGGACCAACTTTGCCCTCGGAAAAATCCAAGATCCGACACTTTGGCCTCCGATGAAA
>NW_021681074.1:685-26446 GCF_001412515.2 Diachasma alloeum
TTTTGTCGAAAATCCACTTGCCCCGGAAAACCCGAAAATCTGACCCTTTGGCTGGGGTAAAAAAAAACGGTTTCTTAGTTTTCACTTTTTAGACATACTTTTGACAGTTCTGACTAGCCCGGCGCTTAAATAGTTGGAATCCAAGTTCACCCGGCTAAAAAATTCGATTTTGGCGAAAATCCACTTTCCCCGAAAAACCCGAAAATCTGACCCTTTGGCTGGGGTAAAAAAAAACGGTTTCTTAGTTTTCACTTTTTAGACATACTTTTGACAGTTCTGACTAGCCCGGCGCTTAAATAGTTGGAATCCAAGTTCACCCGGCTAAAAAATTCGATTTTGGCGAAAATCCACTTTCCCCGAAAAACCCGAAAATCTGACCCAAAAAATGGGCCCCTGTTGGGGCCAAAAAAAACGGTTTTTCACTTTTCACTTTTTCCATATACTTTTCACAGGTGTGACTAGCCCGGCGCTTAAATAGTTGAATCAACGTTCATCCGGCTAAAAAATTCGATTTTGGCGAAAGTCGACCTTCCCCGGGAAAAACCGAAAATCTGACCCTTTGAAAATTTGCAAAAAAAAAACTTTCAATTTTCAGTTTTTCCACATCCTTTTGAGAGTTCTGAATAGCCCGTCGCTTAAATAGTTGTAATCAACGTTCACCCGGCTAAAATATTCGATTTTGGCGAAAGTCGACTTTCCCCCGGGAAAAACGGAAGATCTGACTGACCCTTTGACCATTAAAAATAAAAACTTTTTCAGCTTTCATTTTTTCTACATACTTTTGAGAGTTCTCAATAGCCCGTCGCTCAAATAGTTGGAATCAACGCTCACCCGGCTTAAAAATTCAATTTTGGTGAAAGTCGACTTTCCCCCGGGAAAAACGGAAGATCTGACTGACCCTTTGACCATTAAAAATAAAAACTTTTTCAGCTTTCATTTTTTCTACATACTTTTGAGAGTTCTCAATAGCCCGTCGCTCAAATAGTTGGAATCAACGCTCACCCGGCTTAAAAATTCAATTTTGGTGAAAGTCGACTTTCCCCCGGGAAAAACGGAAGATCTGACTGACCCTTTGACCATTAAAAATAAAAACTTTTTCAGCTTTCATTTTTTCTACATACTTTTGAGAGTTCTCAATAGCCCGTCGCTCAAATAGTTGGAATCAACGCTCACCCGGCTTAAAAATTCAATTTTGGTGAAAGTCGACTTTCCCTCTTGAAAAACAGAAAATCTGACTCTTTGGCTCGGGGTGAAAAAAAAAATTTTATTTCGACTTTTGTCGCGCCATCGGGGGTTTCATTGGCATCAGAATTGTTAGAAAATACAGAATCAACACTTGGCGAAAAAATTCACTTTTGGCGAAAATCGACTTTCACCCTTGACCCACGTGAAAATGAAAATTTTCTTTTTCCCCCTTTTCGTCACTTCCTTGGGTTTCATTGCCATGAGGAGGTCAATAAATACAGAATCAACGTTCACTATTTTTTTATTTAAACACCGCCTGCAAACGGGGAGATGAGGGTCGCTAAAATATATTCTGCAACCCTGTCTCCTCGTTGGCTACAAATTTCAACCCTCCGCATACATGCCTTCCCCTTCACCCGCTCGTAAAATCACGCGTTCTCGGTAGCATCGAGGACGACTTCTCAGGACCGAAAAGAACTGAGGATTCGAATGGTCTCTGGAAAAGTACGTCGCAGAACTGATTAGGACTTACCAGGTCCATCTAGGTCTGGAGAGATCTTGAAAGNGAATCACGTGTTCTCGGTAGCATCGAGGACGACTTCTCAGTACCGAAAAGAACTGAGGATTCGAAAGGTTCGTGGAAAAGTACGTCGCAGAACTGATTAGGACTTACCAGGTCCATCTAGGTCTGGAGAGATCTTGAAAGACCTGTGTACGTCCAGTCAGAACCAAATCCTCGACTCGGGCATATCCCACATTTCGAATAGTCCGTGACGGAATCCTTCTTTTCGCGGTTCTATCACTGGATTATAGAGAGTACATTCTCCGCAGTTTCACAGTGATAGTGAAGGAATTCACCCGTCAGTGTTACGATCTTCGGTGAGTAAACAGTGCATGAATCATGGATGACAAACTAGACCCAACTTAGTACAGTTTACCACGAGGGGCAACGTTGAGAATCCACATTTTCACGATTTTCTAGTTTTTAGAGACTTTCTAGATTGGAAGGCTTTTCTAACAAAATCTTGAAAGTTCTACACTCTTCATTTTTTTTAAAGTTAATTTCAACTTTAATACAACTACGCAAAACCCCAAGGTCCAATCTAGAACTCACAGAACTTCTCAGAAATTTTTTTTTACGGACTTCGAGTTTCTTCGGTCCCATTCGGCACTCTATCCCGCCTTATATACGCGGTTGTGGATTCTACACTGTACCGCATTCGCACTCCTATAGAATATAGGAGTTGCATAGGAAACCACATGAAACCCATGTTGGCACAGGCGGTTACTCAATTTACAACCGCCCCGCTCGCCGAAGCCTTACATTCCACTTGTAACCGAACTCGCAACCTTTCGCACACTAGACCATCCAGCCCACTCGGCCACTGACGTCAGTTCTTCTCCGAAATCTATTTTTCAAATTTAATTTTCCAATTTGCATCTGGAGTTCTATCGAAATGCGTTCAACGTCGGTTACTACTGTTATCTACTATTCAATTTCATTTTTCACAATTGTTCGTTGAAACAAAATTCCAGAACTACTTCTTTCATCGGAGACATACATGACTAAATAAAAATTCGATTTCAAGACAGTTCCAAATCTTGTTTTTATGACATGTTAGCTAATTTATAAATGAAGAGGATGCATCTTGAAAACGTAGTCAGGCACTGATAATACAGATTGGATCCTGACATTCAGATCTGATAAATCTGATTCGTAACTGATTCAAAGCAGGTTTTACTAATCAGTCCCTTATTCCAGGCTGATTTGCATTTCTACTCTGGACATTTGGTCTGAATGATTTTATTAAAGACGGTGTTTGTACTGTAGTACTTCAATTTAAATCATGTGCATCCAAACTTTGGTAATCGAAATTGAGGGAATTATATCATATAGCCTGTTAGGAAACGAGGAATGGTACAGTTTTGGTCGAGGACAACCCAGTAGTGACTAACGGCGGCCCTTTTTTGGCCCGTTCCTGATCTCCTAACAGGGATAGACATGACTGATTTATCAGGAGCAAACAGTCTCATAAATTAACTTTAGTATTTTGATTTTGACCCATGAGAACTCAGTATCTGTGGTCACATGACAAATTTACGTTTGTTTCACTTTGCGACAATCGAGTACATCTACGTTATAATCCAGCAGCTACTCATCACTATTTTCCATGAAGTCGATGATTGCCTTATGCCATCGATGAATATCTTTTCTTCAAATCGATTCAGTGATCGAACCACTTGACCTATCAGTTCTAAGAGAAATAGTGCATTCATTGAACTACAGTAGACTCTCGGTATAGTTGCACGTATGCGGAAATAAAAGGAGATGACGCAGAGAATGAAGCTGTATTTCCCTATCCCCACTGGAACTACCTCCTGAATGCAAGCCCCTGGTAGCAGATTCGGAATGGGCAAGGTTAGTCGTGTGCTAAACTTACTTTAGTAAAAACGATCAATGTAATAGGTGAGTAGCCATTCGTGGAATGTTGTAAAATACTGAAGTCTTCCGTTATGTAGGGAGGAGGGGTTCCGCGGTTGAAGTAGTTTCAGACTCTAGTTGAGTCGTTAAGTATGACGAGATCAGAACTCCTGCTTGTTTGTTAATGATCTTACGAGGTTTTTTTCAAGATATTAGTCTTTTCCCTAACCCCGAAAAGTTCATGTTCTCATGAGACCGCGTTATTTCGATAATTGTAAATTACTATTATCATTAAACTAGACCTCCAATTGAGCACAAACTCAATCTGAATATTTCTATTATTATTAACTTTCGTTTAGAATTTATTTCAGAATTTAATCTTCAAACTTTAGTTATGTTTATGCTACACTTCAAACTGTTTGAGTCTACCTGTTTACAGCGCCGTTAGCGTGATGCCATTGACAATTAAATTTTAAATATTTAATTTCGAAAATTTTCAAAACTATCAACACATGTTGAATGGAAAATTTTCTCCTCATGCGAATGATTGTTATTTCTCTACTCATGAATTTTCTCATATCACATTCACAATTTTTTGGACCATGATATGAATAACAAAATAATCCACACTACATGATATAATTGATCTCAATCGTTTACAATGATTACTTGCAATTTTCTACAATGGAACATTTTGAAATGCGCATAAATTGCGTTTAACTATCTGCAGACAATCTAGTTTCTGTTATCTCCTCGAACTGGCGCACCGTGCTCATAACCCTGATTATCGTCGCCACCAGGAAACAATGATCGTAGATCTGTGTGGTGGGGACGTTGAGTCGGACCTAATTTCGAGAGAATGGGGGTACCCAGCCACGACCATTCTTTTTTGGCGAGGACTATATAAATCAGCTTCTTCATCATTCTGACGCTATTTTCCTAGTCCACCTAAGGCACTGAAACACCGTCTATGAGAGCGAATTATATGTCAAACTAAAAATATATTGCAAACTAAAGTACATAATGAATGAATGAATGAATGAAGTATCTAGCGAAATTATTTTTTTGTCATAACGGCTGTAAGCAGTGATTCATGGACGAAAAATATTGTTCGTTATACAGCCTAAAAAAACTTTTCTGGTGAATATGAGTTTGCTGCAATCATATGTGGAAATATCACTGACGAAAAAAACTATTTTTAATCCTAAGCAGGACCATGTTAGTATTCTATATGTTTAAATGTTATAAATTACAAATTTGTAGTTTTGGCCCTCCGTTTGAGGATGTTGAATATTCTGGGATCCAGAATGTTCTATTTATTTTCTCATTTTATCACTCATTGAACTTATCGAAAAGCGCTTCATCCTCTGACATATCGCATGATGATTCGATTAGTATATATCTAATCTAGGGAAGTTTGCTTCCCTAAATTAGATATATACTAAACATATGTTTAGATTAATTGCTAAAGATATCATACCCATGTGCAGATAGATGATTACTTTTGGCCAGCGCGAATTGCCTTCAGAGTTCGTTAGGGGTTTTTAATTTTGAATTTCTCAGTTTTCAATTTTTTTTTTAACATAGAGATATGGATGCACGGAGAGAAGGGCCATGGTAAAGAGTCCCACGTCAAATTTACGACTTGTATGTATTCCTAAAATTTAGGAAGCATTGGCTATGGTAATAATTCCTATGGGGTATGGTATTACATACTATGGGCCATGGTAAGTCCCTCGATGGGAATGAAGCCTATGAACATAGGAGAAATTACTATATTGAATAGTACCCTCTACCATGTTACAGGGTAGAGTGTACTATTAATTATGGTAAAGGGATCCATAGTCGTTTGGTAAAGTTTACCATAGTTTATAGGAGAGATTACCATGCACTATGGTAGCATGACCTATATTATATGGTAAAACGTGAAAAAGTCATAAAATGTCACGAATATAAAAGATAATGATCACTAAACTATATCATGATAATGATGAGTATAATGAGATAGAAATTTCAAGTGGGATATATATTTATAAAATTTTTTCTTCTCGTATACCCTTTCGGGTCTTTACGATTTGTTTTCTTCCCACCCCGCAACCCCCTGGAGTATTCTTGTAATTGTTGGGTAACAAGAATATCGTGATTATTTGGCTCTAGGATTACGATATTGATCAAATGTTATTGAGGACCAGCCTCGGTCGGCATCATCAATATTACGTTTTCCATCATATTATGTCCCAAATAATTGAGAGAGCTTACTATTGTAATATCTCCAGATCGATTGGACGGGAGAACTGGCAGAAAATAACGATAATTTGGATCCAATTCTAATCTCTTGTTAAGAGCTGGACCAGGGAGAAAAGGTGGTGGTAAAGACTTGTTGATGAGTAACCGATAATTCAATTTTAATTGTGCCTTGATGGCTATTTTTAGTATTTTCTACGATATCGAGAAAAGGAGAGATTACCATGTATAAATAGTACTGATTACCATCCACATGGTAATCCTATAATAATGGTTGTCGTTGCTATATTGTATAGTAATGCCTACCATGTTCGAATGGTATTGATTACTATACAACATAGTACGCTTTACTGTTGAACATAGTAAAAATTACTATTGAGATTGACTTAGAAACCCTTTTACCATAATTTATGGTAACCTCTACCATATAAAAGTAACCCACCATTCACATTTCTCTGTGTGGCATACTTTACATAATACCGTCACAATATTATATTTTCTTGGCGGAGGAACCAAGTATAAACAATGAATGACACTTGATGTCTAACACTCGCAATGTGTTATAATAAAATTAATTCTACTGAAAGGTTTCTAACGGTTGGTTAGTAACTTTTCGGAACCGAAATAAAAACAGAAAAATGTGAATTGGTCGGGAAGTTATTGGTTTGACGCGTAATGACCCACACCCACTCCAGACCACAGGCAATGGTAGCGCGCGCCCAACAACTCAGTCGGATTTTTATTCTATCTCAGGGAGAAACAAATTAATTCATAATTTAAAAGAAAAAGCCTTATTTAAAGGTCAAGGACTGATGGCACACCAAATTATCTTCCATTCCTTTTACTCAGTATTTTTTAGAAAACAAATATGTGTAATATTTTTTCATGAATATAAAATTGTGAACGTCAGATACAACTTTACACAATGCATAAAATCCTTCATGTCAAGGTTTCTAGGTCTCAAGGATTCGGCTATTAATAGACTTATGAAAATTTAGGACAACGCTCGAAACCTATCTAACAAAGGGTAGAACTTGGAGCCCAATATAAAATTTGATCCGAAATATTAGGACGATCTTTGGGAGATTCTACCGTATGCATTGAACTCAGAACAGGAAGACTAATAATAATTTATCGCGTATTAATTTATTGCTAATTTATCTCGTGAATTAAAGATCTGCCAGAACTGAAACAAGCAGTTGACCGCTCATTTATTGCAAAAGGCATGTGACTGTTACTTTGTGTTATTTGTATTTTATTTTTTTATTTCTACCAATTCCATTGGTAGTAAGCTTCCGAATGGATCAAAAGCAACTTCCTTTTTCAATTTACAGGAGAAACTATTGTCTCACGTCACATTCCTAGCCCAATTTTTCCTCATGTTGTTGTAGGGAACACCAAAAATGTAAAATCGCTTATATGAAGTTGATTAATTGAAATGAATCTCCAAAACTTTGTATAAACGGGTACATATATTTTGATTGACATAAATAGATGACATCGAGACGTGTATTTTGAAAAACAAATGGATAGCTCGATTTTTGCACACGTCAGCGAGCGTATAAGGATTTTGATGAAAAAACAGAAAAAGCGGAATATCTCGAACACTTTGTATGAACAGGTATAGATGTTTTAATTAATCTCAGTAGTAAACATCAAGACGAATGTTTGGAAAAAAAGTGTAATCGTTTGCGAAGCTTTAAAGATATTCAACATAATACATTTTCAGAAAAAGTTGAATATCTCCGAAACTACTCGTGGGATTGAGCCCATCCGCAATACGAATCTTTGTTATCACAGAATCAAGATTCTCTCCAAATTTCAAGTCGATATCTCGATTTTTGCACACGTTAGCGCGCGAAAAAGGATTTTAATAGAAAAACAGAAAAGAGGAAATATCTCAAAAACTTTGTATGGACGGGTATATATGTTTTTGTTGATCTAGGTAGGGAATATCGAGATGAATATTTTGAACGATAAAAAAATCTAAATCGGTCCAATAATTTTAAAGATATTTGTGAAAATCCATTTAAAAATGAATCGCTTTATCTCAAAAATTACTTCACTGATCGGGTTGAAATTATGCACAGAGTTACTCCTCATTAAGTCCTATAATCTGACAGAATTTCAACTTTTTTTGAATTATTTTAGCCACTTTATTACTCAATTTTCTAAAAATTGACCATCGGGAAGGTGGCGGTGGACATATTCACATACAGACATGGTCGTAAAAACTTCGTATTTTTAAGTTTCAGACCATTCTACATCATTTCCAAGGAAAATTAGAGAATGTGAAAATCGGACAATTACAAAGCTTCCATTCGGAAGCACAAATGGCAATGTCTCGAAAATTTTGTATGAATGAGTATAGATATTTTGATTGTTCTAGATAGAAGCCGTCAAAACGAGTATTTTGAAAAATGAAAATATCAATGCCGTTGGGTAGTTTACAAGGTATTTAACAAAATATATTTACACAAAAAGGTTGCATATTTCAGTAACCGCTGGGCCGATTGAGCTTATCTAAAATAAAAACTTTCATTATTATAAGAGATAGCATCATACCAAATTTCAACTTGCTGGTTCTTTTTTTCTCAAGTTATGATGCCTACAAGGCTTTTCATGAAAAACGAAAAAACGGCAATATCTAGAAACTGTGTATTAAAGAGTCTGTATATTATGATTGATTCACATAGAGGCCACTGAGTCAGCTATTTTAAGGGGCTATTCGCCTTAAACGGTTCAAACATCGATTATTTTTCTTACATTTTATTTTTCCCTAAGCTTTTAAAAATGTATTACAAAAAGAATTTTCGTGGAATTTACAAAAATACCCAAGATATGGGGGTTTGAAGCCGAGTGCGCACAGGTATGCAGGTGTTCCAGCGTTGCACCACTCAACAATAGGATCCCTCCGATGGGGCCGATAAATCCCCGAACTCGGGGGCGAGGGCAGGCTTATTTTGACACAATTTCATACCTGTTTCCCCAAAAATTTGTCTTAGGTGGATTTTCTTAACTAAGCCGTTAGTCTATTTTGAACTTTCAAGCGAAGTGTTGATTGTTAGTGAAATATGGATAGAAAAGGATCCCGTACGAATCGTGTCAATCCATCGAGATGGAAAAAACGATACTATCATGAAAAACAAGTTATCAGTCCCAAAAGGAGGAGGAAAACGAAAAAACAGAAAAACGTCAATATCTCAAAAACTTTCTACCAATGGGTATCCATATAATGATTGATCTTGATAGTACTCGTCGAGAAGAGTATTTTGAAAAAAGAAAAATTGAAATCCGTCTAGTCGTTACCGAGATATTTGGCAAAATAAATTTTCACTAAAAGTCAAATATCTCGCGAACGGTTTGGCCGATTGGCCCTATCTGAAATACCCTCTCTATCACAAATGCTAGCAGCGTACTTCAAGTCGATATCTCTTTTTTTCATCGAGTTATCGTGCGTCCAAGGCATTCACTGGAAAAACGAATAAACGGCAATATCTCTAAACTCTGCATAGGCAGTACATATATCATGAAACGAATATTTTGAAAAAAACAAGTCGGTTCACATAACCGACGCTCAGCTTGGGATGAGCATAGTTTCCCGATTCACCCATATAAATCCTAATTGTCTGATTTAATATAAATACACAGATGGGGACATATCTTTTCTCTGGAGTTCACAGTCATTATTCGTTGAGGTTCTAAATCGTCTATTCTACTCCAATTATTATCTTTCAGAATACACGCATTATAATGGCCTATGGTATTAGGACCGATAATTTCAGGGTTGATAAAATTAACGATACCTGACAGTCGATATGAAGTTTGGCATATATTCAAAACGTTCGGGAATGCATTCAATGCGACTTGTAAATTGTAGTCGGAAGGACATTCTACGAAGAGGAGTTCATGGAAAACGACATGTTCATCGTGATCATCATAATTTCCCGAACATTGCAACGTTTGACCTGAGAGTTCTTGAATAGTGATATTCAAGACAGTGGAAAAGTCATTGTAAGAGAATTGAAATAATGCTTCTACATTTGGTGTGATCAAAACTTCATTTTTGACAAATCTACCACAAGAAAGACAATTTACATATCTGGAATAACTATATACTCTGTGGAAAATTTTTTCACACAAGCTGGTTATATTGATAGCAGAGTTGAGAACAATATGGCAGGAATGAGATTCATATTTATCGAAGAAAAAGTCTCTGTATTTTAAAAATATGTCCAATCTTCTTCCATAAATATCAAAGCCATCAGTGACGCTGTTTGAACACAATTCTTTAATGAAATTCAGTTCGTCAATTTCTGAGGCGTCAACTGCACTTTTGAATTGTGGATAACTATAATAAGCGAACATCAATATCTGTATGAGACTATCAAAACCGCATGTGTTGTGTAAATGATATAAAATATTTAGACGTTCAATGATGCCAGTTAGATTCCCATTTATAAATACTATCATGTCATTAATTCTATGGGTTTCAAACTCAGCGTTATGACACGTCCTGCAAGAAGATAGCCTATGTTTTTTAACTGCTGGCAGTACATCTGCCGAAGTTAATAGGGAGTTATCAGTACTTCGTTTGGTTGATGAAGTCCTTGTTCGATCGTCATCATCGTTCTCTTCGGCCAATGGATTATATTCCCCCCCTCTGCATTTCTTTCTCCTATCTGCAATCTCTTTATGTGGAAGAATAATCGATGACAATTTTTCATGATTTTGCATTGCGAGTGATATACCCTCCGTAGTCTCCATTTCCGACACACTATTCTGACAATTGTTGGACATGATAGATGAAGATAGCTTATATCTTCTGTTTTTTTTTAGTATTTCATTTGAAAGTACCCTTGGACGATTACATTTCTGTTCATTTTTAGTGGACAACATAGCTTCATTAACATATGTCTGATTATCGAGGGAGGTCGCTGTGAATATATGATGATTCTCTGCGTTAGGGAATGATGAAGGGGTTTCCCGGATGTTGTTTTCCTTATGTAGGCCAATAAATATCGGTTTATGATCCGAAAAATAAGTCTCATAGACCCCAGCAAGGTAACGTACAATATTTTTCACGAATATGACATCAATCTGAGTATTGAAGTTTGTTGTTGATATTTTTGGGGCTATGGCCCGTGAAAACTGACAGTTATTCAGATTTGACTCGAAAAAACTATCAGTGTTAAACACATCGTTGTTGAAGTCCCCAATTAATATTTTTCCTGCAGTGGAGTTCGTTGTCATGAACATCGAGGATAAACAATTAAAAAACGTGGAATTTTTGAAAGAAGGGGACTTATAGCCGGTTATTATCTCAACGTCGTTACATTTAAAAAGGATTAAGTCCATATGAGGAACATTTCCTTCGTTCAAACGAATGTGCTTTAGAATAGAATGTTGAATTTTTCTTTCCTGTCTTATAAATATTAAAATACCCTGAGATTGCACTTTAGTATCAGAATCAGTTCGAAATATCAAATCGAAATCATTGATGAATATTGGATCATCACGTTTAGTGAATGATTCTGAAAATATTAGGCAATCTGCCTGTTTGTACCATGGGTCGCACTGGATATGTGAAATATTTTTATTAAAAGATCTGATATTTTGATAAATAATTTTCATATCGTCGGTGTCAATTGAGTGAATATAGGATAAATTCAATTTATTATTTCTCAATCTCTCGAATTCACAACTGAGTTGATCATTAGTTGACGGTTTACTCGGGGAGCGGAAAGTACCTAGAATATAAAGATCTTCCAAATTCCGAACTCTACTCAGAGCCACATAAAGCAATGCTCTGGATAATACAGAACTGTGTCTCAAATCTATACATATCTTGTCATATGTTTGGCCTTGGCTTTTGTGAATCGTAATTGCTTCGGCTGGAACGATTGGAAACTGTTTCCTTATGATTTGATATTTATTGTCTTTGCTACCAGACATGTGGAGAGTAATTGGAGCAATTGGAGTTAAATGATCGTCCATATTGTTCTTTAGAATTTCACGATGAAATCTTTGTTTTTGTTCCGTACCAATTTTTGGATTATTAAAATTCATCCACAATAAATTCGGTTTTTTTGTGTTGGGGTGAAACGATATATGTTCTAATATTCCGCACGATCCATTCACCAGACCGTCAGGAACATTGATATTTGAAGTGATCATATATTTAATCCCCAATTTCAATTTGATCTTATACTTCAGTACTTTTAGTTCTTTTTTGTTGTGATCGTCTCTTCGTATGGACCTGAGTATTTTTTTTTTCAAATGATCTGACGGAGAACCTGTAACGTCATCATCAGCAGCAGCATCATAGCATTCTCCGGGGTAATTTTTTATTTTCTTTTCGTTATATTTATCGACATTGGCATTTTCGTAATATAGTCGAATGGCGTCTTGAGGAACTTCATTTTCTGAAACTTCCCTGCTCTTGATCAATTCTATGTCTTCACTCGTCATTATCCCTAGTGCTAAATTGTTGAGAGCATCGATGAATACTCTATCATTTCTTTGTCTCATTATTTCTGTCAACTCGAAGAATTGAAATTCTCGCCATAACATTGTATCGGCCAGGATGCTTAGTGTCGCCATGTTAGATGAAGAGTATATTGGCTTATCTCTCACTGGTGGTAATTGGTACAAATCCCCTATCAAGATTACGGAAATTCCACCGAAAGTATGATTGTTGCACATGATTTGTCGTAGTCGAGTGTCCACGCGTGAGAACATGGTAGCTCCCACCATGGAAATCTCGTCTATTATTAACAATTTCAGTTCAACTAATTTACTTCTGATCGAATTTGCGCAATCTGCTGCTAGTTCGGGCATCTGTCCTCCGAACTCAGTGACAGGTAATGCCAACGCGGTATGCAAGGTTACCCCTCCAATCAAATGTGCGGCCTTCCCACTTGGCGCACATAATAAAATTCGTGGTAAATCATCCTGCTTTCCAGGCATTTCATCGAAATAGGAAGACAATATTTGATAAATACAATTAACTACTTGAGTTTTGCCTACACCTGCTGAACCACTCAGGAATATTCTAAGGGGCAGAATATCAGTTTTAAAGCATTTTAAAACATGCATTACGATTTGTCTTTGTAAGTCATTCAATGTATCCAACATTGCAAAAGTTCGTTCTTTCGGTAGAATTTCCGGTTTCGTGAATCGTACTTTATATTTCTTACCAACATCTTCGAGACCTGATTGATTGAAAAGATCTACTTCTTGATCTTCAGAAATACTGTGTTTACGAGATTCTTTTATTTCTTCGTCCATTTTATTTTGATTATCATCTGTCGCCTGCTGAATAGCTTCATCAATAATTTCCTCTCCAATAATGGAATATTTCTTGCGATTTTTCTCGATAACTGTGAAATGTTGATGGTATAATTGTTCGCAATCGTTATTTTCAATGTCAATTTCTTCATTTTTCCATGGAAGGAATAATAATAGCTGCTCGCGATAATAATTATACCTATCTTTTTTCACAGTATATCGACGATACCTGATAACTTTCATTTTTCTTCTCTTCCTAAGTGTTATTTGACCTTCGGTTTGAACAGGTACCAAATCAGTGGCATTGCTATCTTCGCCGTCAGTAGTGTCTTCATGATCAGAACTATCATAGTTTGTATCCACATAATCAACGTCATTATCATCAAGAGAATTCTTTTTTTTTATCTTCGTATCAGACGATTCTGAACAATTGTAGAACGCGACAAAATCAGCTAAACAAATGTTCCAGAATTTGTCTGATCGTTTCCCATATTTCTCGAAAATATTTTCACTGAAAATTTTCACCGAATCATTAGGGATCGAACTCAAATCCTCCCGCGATTTGAGTATTCGCACTCGATCATTTTTAGGTGAAGTGTTAATAAATGAAACCTGGCGGCTAGCTTCACAGAGAGGTAGTTCTAATGTATGATACGCAGCTTCCTGAGCTGACATAACATTTCCATTAATGAAAATGTTCCCATATCTCCTGAATTTATCTCTTAGAGTGTGATTACCATTATTTTTCAAATCGTTCGCCGCTTCGCGTAATAACCTGGATAGCCCCACATCAATTTTCGAGATATAATTAATTATATATTGAGCACATGCGTATGGATCCAGAACGAACTGGATATCCATATTTGCCTCTAATAAAATTAGAATCGTCTCATTGTAGTTATTAATGGCGACATCTGACGTTTGTCTTTTGATGAAGAGTTTATCTTTATCCAAGGTACTTCTAATACTTTTCAAATATTCTTCTTCAGTCAGGCCTAATTGATTCAACATGGAATCAAAATCGATAACTACATTCGTTCTGAAATACTCTTCCATTAAATTTTTTATTTTTTCTAGATTCTTTTTTTCATTTCCATCCCGTTCGGTGGGACTCAAGGGCTTTAAAATTTGAGTACACTTCATCACGAATTGGGGATAGTGAAACCTACATTTCTTCAGATTTTTCTTCCCTTTGTTGCAAGTGATTGTGTGCTTATGTTTCTGGTAACTAACAAATGGATTCAAAAGATTATTTGCGCAGGTTATATGAGTATCAACGAAGTCTGTAACTCGATTTATAGAGTCGAGGTCATTCGCCTCATATTTTGGAGCATTATTACACCATAGCAATATATGCATATGCACTGTACCTCTCCCTTGAAATTCCCTTCTGTTGAAGTAATCAACCACGAAATTCTCCTTGAATGGGCCTTTAGGTTCCTGTAATATTGCTATAATTTCCTTGAAACGGTTATCTAAATAGCGAACAACAGAAACGGGATCATCTCTAACCAACCGATTTTTTATTTCGTCATCGAGCAATAGGGCATCTTTCAAAGTAATATCTCTTCTGTGTTTCATTTCATACAGGAATTTGATTAATTCTGGATTATTCGCTTCAGACGCGGAGAGAGTTAAAAACAATGTTGGAGTTCCTAATTGGCGAATCATCGCGCGAAGATTTTTCTTCTTATCTTCCCAATAAGCAGGTGATGGTCGCACTTGTTTCATGAAAGAATAACCATCATCATGACGAATGAGGTCACTAATGTAATTTTGATCTTTCACATGCCCTGCAGTCAATTCATTTTTCGTCCGAATTTTTCTTAAACACGTATTAATATTACTCATAACTCGTTCTTCGAGCTTACGTTTTGCCATAAATAATATTCGGGTCGGCTCACAGGATCTCCGATCTGCATTCCTCGCTTCGAACTTGGCACGCTGAGAATAAGTTTTCAATTTTTTATTTTTATCAAAAATTTCGCCGACGAAAATTTTAGGGAAACATAATTCATCAATATTGTTGGTCGTGTGCCAAGGGACTGGATGGTTAGCCTGACACGGTGCAATAATACGTGCCGCAGATGATATCTCATAATTTTCATCAATAATTAAAACCTCATCCCCATAAGTTTGGTTTATGTTTTCATCGATTAAGAATGGACTATCTGAATCATTTCCAGAATCATCAGAGGAGTTGAGTTGTACCTCCTCTTCATTTTCAGATTCATCGTCCATCTTGGTTATTCGGGTACGCTCATTTTCATTGACAACATTGGTATTATCGTTATCATCGTCACTGACAATGAAATTCAATTGGGCATCATCATTTTTTTCATATCTTTTGAAGAAATCGGGGTCTATTCTGATGTCATTTTTAAAATATAGTGGCGTAGTGAGTAAATACTGTAATGCCAGGCACACTTTCGAGGGTTTGATAGTCTCATACATGTAGTTTGTTTTGTGATCCAAATGTCGTTTAAATTGAATTTGTATTGTAGACATATTATCAAATTTACGAGGGAGAACATCAATCATATCATTTATTTCCGAATGAACGTTTACGACACTTCCTTGAATGGACAACTGGGGATTTTTGAAACAATGTGGTTTGAGAGGTCGAATTTGCATGAAAGGGACGTATGGTGAAATCATGCGTTCTTCGAGTGGAGATAAATCTTTTAATTCATCTGGTACAACGGGAAATTTCAAATCGAAAGCACAAGATCTAGGAATTTTTCCTTTCGATGCATAGTTGTGACAGTTACTACAAATGTACTCTGAAGCATTATTTTCAATTTCCATAAAAAACTTTTGCATGTCCTTACGACTTTCACTCAATTTCGAAGAAATTTTATGCTTATTATATTTCACTACTGATTTCGGAAAAAATAAATTATTGCAACAAATACATGCAATACTCGGGGTATTCCTACGATTTATTAGAAAATTTTTGATCAAAGAGAACTCATTGTCATGTCGTTCGCAGTTCTTGGCCTGAGATGTAATTTTCAACTGATAACGCTCGCGAAATCGTAGCATATCGATACTACGGACTGATTTTTTGTTCATTTTATTCCTATAATTATCATTCAATTTGTATTTGAGATTTTTCCTTTTTTCATGGAGCCTCTTACGATTTTTTTTTCGTTCACGCGTGGAAAACGTTTTGTCCCGACGTAGAGTGCGTATTCGCTCTCTATTTTTTGTTCGCTCTCTAGTCGCGTAATCAATGTCATTTGGTTTTTCGCTCAAATCAGTCACTGTCTCCTGGGATACGACACTCAATGACTTTCTCATTCTATTCTTCATTTGATGACGAAGGGGATATTCATCAACGGTTCCCCTAATGAACCGCATATTTAATTTATTACGAAGAGAATCATTCATTTTGTACTTTTCGTCTTTCCTAAGATTTTCCATCCGTTCACGAACCGCTTTCCGTTCCGCATCTACATAAACGGGATTGTCCCGAATGTTTTGCATCCGTGTGATATTTTTCCGTTTTTCATTTTCAACATAAGTAGGATTTTCCCGACGAATTTGATCGATCCTATGACGATTCGATTCTTTCTCATGTTGAGTAAAATGTTGATTTGTTTGGCGAATGGATTGTATTCGCTCTCGATTAAATTGTTGCTCTCTCGAACGATATTCTGGATTCTCTCTTTTTCGTTTCATTCGTACCTGATTTAAGAGATTTTGTTCGGTCACATAACCAATATCGTTACGCTTGACCTTCATTCTTGCAACATTGGCACTCCTTTCGGAATCCCTAATGTTATCGTTCTCTCTGCGCCGCTTCATGAATTCTTTCCTCTTCTCCTTTTCCAGAGCATAGAATGTTTCATTTTTCCGGGCTTTGATTTTTCTCAAGCGATCACTTTCTCTCCCAGCATTTTCAGTGTTTTCCTCGTTTCTCAACTCTTTCATATATTGACGCCTTTCGGAGGCTCTCATTGCTGGACTTTTCTTCTTTAACTTTGGCATCATGAAATTACCTACCCAACATCGAAAGGGTATGAAATGAAAGAAATAATGGGATAAGAAATGAAACGATTCTCACCTTAATTCTTAGTATTCAATAAAGGGGAAATTCAATATTCAAAATCTTCCACTAGGAATTATTTCGAACAAATAAATGCAAACAATTTTTCCATCATAAGGAACATTTGAGATGTGGAGAGACTGACACGCAATATGGGACTTGTTAATGACTCACGACAGTTAATTAGGACAAAGAAGGGACGAAAAAGTCAATGGTAATTCTCAACATATCGATATGATAGGATAGTTGAGTATGTTCGTTGATGGATTTCCATTAAACTGGTTGAGTTGAATGTATTCATAAAACATCAAGTGCGCTTACCATTTGCTAAATAGAAACCAAGAGGATTTTCGTCAAGGAAATTATGACCAGTGTAGTCAATGGATTCACAGAGAAAAATCCGTTTTCAGCACTTTGCGTTGAAGGGATATGTTTTGTAGTCTTCCTCACCGACAGTACGCCTATTAGACGAAATTATCTAGTTGTTTGGGGGAGATGAGGGGGAATATCACTTGATTGCGTCAACAATATCGAAAAATACTCACAGATATTCCCATAGAACACGATTAATCTGATGGGGACATAAATTTGAATCGATAAAGGTAAGGAAAATAACTTTATTATCGATACGGTAGACGAACTGTCATTTCGTAAATTCTGGAGATATTGTTTCTCGATAAAATTTACCTTCTGAAGTTAGAGTCATGAACAAACTGAAGAAGGAAAAAAAAGATTGTCGCATTGACGTTCGAAGTTTTTAAAAAAAAAAAAAAAAAAAATCCTTGCGATTTACGTGATTCAAAACCATTTTCCGTGCACGCAAGTTTGAGGAGAAAATATTGAACTAATGTGCAGTAACGGAGATAACATGGAGAAAGTGATCGACCGTAAGTACAATAGTTTTAGTCCTATTATGAAGTAGGAGAAGTTGGATTATTAAAGTTATCGTCAAATTTTGAAGAGTTTTTTCTTATTATTTATTATTCAATTAATTGTCAGTCTAACGGAAGGTCAGTTAAAAATGTATGCAAGATGAAAATCACCTTAATATCGCTGCGAAAATTCACAAGAGTGATCGAAACCCATTATGCTATTCATATAGTGCTCCATGACGACTGGGATGAGGCCTTGATTGAAGCTTTAGACAAATACGAAGAAGAAATTAAGAAAAACTCCAGGCTGAAGCGGGGAAAGAGGAGTATCAACTATAAGAGGTAATAAAATAATGAAAAAAATATCAACTCATAGTATTGGAGTGTTACCAGGCTTCGTTTTGGGCATATACCCAACATAATGGAATCCAATTTTACATTTGTTCAGGTCTTAGCATTTTTTGTTAACTCATGTGTGGTATCGATTGAAACTGATTTTCGTTTTGACTTCGAAAAAAGAATCCTGCGGAATTCCTAGAATCTCTTTGGACAGGCTAGAAAACACAGTTTCTGAAGCATTGGGACGAATTTATAAATTCCAGAATGGTGTGCAAGGAATTTGCTATCGATTTTTCCATTTAATGTTTGTAAATTATTTTATTCTTTTGTCATATCATATTATGGAACCGACTATTTTGTGTCGATTATCAAAATGTTAGAGTTGAACGATGAAAATCCACCAAATAGAAATTAGGAAATATAATAATAATATTCAAATTTCTAAATTTTGAAAGTACGGCGTGTGAAGATCAGCATCATCGGTAACTCATTTATTGCTCGCTCTCCTACTCCCTTGTGAGTGTGAGATCAATGGGGGTTGACGAAATGAAGTGTAACAAATGGAATATCGAACGGATATTGCATTCAATAATAGTAATAACAATAATGAATTAGTAAACCAAATCAATTAATTCTTTCAGCACCACCGAAGCCGCGAAAGTTGAAGATGCCAAGAAGCCAAAGAAATAATTGAGGGAATACAGAATTTTATGGATGGAAGAAAATCAAAATCAATTTAAAAGGAAGTTACATGATGAGGAAAAAGAGAAAATTTAATTCTATAAATTCTCGTGAAACATACAGAATACGTTCTGCATTTCAATAAATTGTATTTCTCTATTATTTGAATAGGCCATTATTTGATATCGTCATGCAATCATCAGAAAAAAAATATGTATATAAAAGAAGAACCTAAACCCCAAGTTTCAGAATTTCATCGAGCCTTCAAGAAGAATGCTGTAAAACGGAATACTTGTGTTGAAGTCCACTATTTTTACCGCCCGCCCTATTAACAGAAACACTCGACAGATGACAACTGACGGACCAATCATTAGGAGTACAATCATCTACACGGGATGGAATAGGCACTTCTCACCACAGATATTAGTCCCAAGTATTTTTCGGGCTTTTGAAAGTACCTATTCTTTTCCCGTGTACAGAGAAATTTTTTTCTGAGTCAATAAGAATGTGAGTGACTGCCTACTCCCGTAAATAAGACTAGTCTCAGAAACAATACGAAACCTATGTGAAGTACAGGTGGGTATTCTATTGGAAAATTACTGATGCCGTTTGGAGGTGCCCCAGCATAATTAAAAAATAATAATAATAATAAAAAAATTTATTCGACTCTTCTACTACAACAATCTTCAACCAAAACCTTCCATGAGAAATTAAAGGTTTTCTGAGAAGTTTAGAAGAGATCCCTCAGTTCTGTCGGAGACTGAAATCCACCATGTCGCTTGATGCATCACGTTTTCATTTTATTTATCCGGGTAACTACCCACTTATTGCCCGATGTTCATAGGAATCTTTCATCCTTAATAAAAGAGAATTATGAGCAACTTCATAGCCTCTGTCATACTACGGCATCCATTTTCGTTATAACTGGTTCACCCTTACTATTCCTAATCGAGCGATGGAAGTGCACGTGGAATATCCACATTTAATAATCAATGTTGAAGAAGGGATCCCAAAAACGTGCGTATTGATTTGTTGAAAAGCGTCGAAATGTGAGGAACTACTTTAAAGTACATAAACATACACTTTTCTACTAGGTTAACAGGGATGATTTTTGGAAATATTGGAAGGCACGAAATTGATGGGCAGTTATGTTTCTGTTTCGTACTTTTCAACGGCTATTTCGGGACAAGATCAAGACTTTCGAAGATATTGATTTATAATGAAGCCGCCATCCAATCATTCATCTACAACTTTCCGATGAATAGAGTAAGTTCCTGAACTTGGAGACTAGGAAGAATAGGTACAACTTGAATGATGACAATAATATTGTGCTCCAGTTAATCCATATCCGCGATGCCATACCACATAAACGACGAACGGTAAACGTTTCGACCACGGTATTTGATGACGATGATCTCTGTGATTTTGAGTGGGATGTTTATTCAGGAGCGCAGATTATAATCTATACGGAAATAATTATGAAATCGAAGGAAGTCATTGAATCTGAATGAGGAGAGATAATGGAACATAAATAACGAAATTATACACAAAAACAACTTAGTTATTGTGAGTCAAAGAACGATTTTTATTTATGTGTATATATATATTTTTTTTTTCATGGAAAGTTGATTCTTTTTGATAAATTTGACTGTTAGCAATAATTGGATCATGTATCTAATAAATATTTTCATGGGTATAAATTTCTAGTAGGTACAGTAGTATAGCTCAACCACACAGACAAACAAATTTGGAGACAATGAAAACTGAACTAACTTCACAATCATCTGACAAAAAAGAAGAAAGTCAAATCATAAAGGAAGTGGAACAAACATAATAAGCCCGCAAAAAATATCAGCGGTATTGAAAAGTTTTGAATCAAACATAAAGGAAAATGGAAAGAGAGAAGAGAAAAGATGCAAATATTCACGCCGGGCTTATCTACGATGCCGAGGATGCCTTCAAACAGATTGGATGGTCACACCATATCATTGACCAGAAAATTGGTAAATCCAATTCATCAGCAGAAGAGAATTTTCTTATGTGAAATTCACCACCTACCCCTCGAAATGCCAGGTTTATGATGAGACATTATTTTTAGATTTTGAAGAAGAACAAGACGGTGTGTTTCATGTTGGATGCTCCACAAGTATCAAGATAGGCCTAAAAGACGGACGACAGCACTCTGACTTTGGATATTATGAGAGTAGTGAGGAGACTAAAGGGGAAGCTTTCTTCAGAGCAAGACTGGTGAGATATCCTATATAATTGCAACGTTCGAAAACAATTTGACGAAATTGATGGAGCACCGAAAAATAAAAAAATAAAAATAAAAAAAAACTGCCCAGAATATTTACTCAGATGGTTTTCGGAACATTATGTACCAATTTTGAGAGATTCATCTGATGGTAATAATGCTATACTGATACTAACGGAATAGGAGATATTCTAATCAACTTCTTCGTATTGTAAAAATCAAATTGATCAATTGAACATTTCTACATTAAGAAAAATTCAATAATCTCATTGAGTTGGGAAAATGTTGCAGGTGTCAACAACGAACGCGCTGAGGAAAACACTTTGGTATTTCCCAGAAAGTAGGAAGATTCTCCAAAAAAGGACTTCGATATTATATTGTTTTGAAACAAATTGTACAAAAGAGCAAAGAGACAGAAAAAAGACGGCCCTTGAAGAAGAAGAAGCAGTATTCGAAAGAGAAACAGGAGGAATTCAGAGAAAAAGAAAAAGTGATCAAGAACTGATGGACGAGAAAAAAAAACGATTAGAAAAAGTTGCTGAGCTGAAGAAAAAATGGTTGAACTCATCTCAAACATCAACTGGATCGAGTGATGCATAGCCGATCAAGATGAAAATATGAAATATATTCAAAATTCTTGGTGAAATCAATCAAACTTATTTTTCTTTCAAACTCTATATCTCTTTCGTTAAAATTCCAATTCCTAGAATTCCTCCATTATCTATCTGTCCATATAATTGATTAGGGAAATATATTCTTCCAATTGAGTAGAGGCCAATTACATACCATGAATTCCCCCTCTATGAACCTACGTATAACATCGCGTTTCAAGACTTTTCCAGAAAACTTACGAGGATCCTTGTGAATAATCTGTTGGATTCTGACGAATAGAAGCATGGTGCGTCAATCTCCACCACATTCTATAAAACAATAACATCAAAATACTTTTCTATTCCAAATTTTTAATTTCTAAGAAATACGGAAAAAAACGTAAGGCCACGGTGTAAACTCTTGATCTAACTCGGCACTTCCTGAGTCGTTTAGTAATTTCTAAGAAATACGGAAAAAAACGTAAGGCCACGGTGTAAACTCTTGATCTAACTCAGCACTTCCTGAGTCGTTTAGTATTCGAGGAATATTAGAACAATTTCGTTGGACATATGTGAACATTTTCATTCCGAAATATTTTTCAAGACTTGCTATCTAAACGAATCAAAATAAAAATATGGTGAATCTGTCCATTAGTTTTGGATGTTCGCAAAAAAGAACATAAACAAACTAATGGTAGTTTTCCTAAAAGAAATAATCGACAGATTCAGTTGAACTTCTGCACAGATTTGCTCTGTGCTGTCACCTAATGTGCCAAAATGTCAGCTATTTCGGAGAAACTGACCACTTGAGAAAATTGACCACTAGAAGACAGCCGCTTAAAATGACCACAAAGGACGTGGCATTCAAATTTTATATTTTTTAAATACAGACCATTGTAAATGATTTGCAATATGCATTAGAGATTCGGAAAATGGACGGATTGCAAAGCTTTTTCCGGAAACTAAAACTAAATAATTTCTAAAAAAATTTGTATTCGACAAAATAGTGGACGGATTAATTTCTAATAATTATCAGTTATTTTACTGAGTAGTATCGACCAATAGCCAAAATTTTAAGTCGTTGAAAGAATTTTGAAGTACTTCATAGCCTACTTCAAATGGAAAAATGGAAAAGTAACAATATCTCGAAAACTTTGAATGGAACGATATACATATTTTCATTCGGCTCGATAGCCCTTATCATGACGAGTATTTTCAAAAAAAAAAAAACTTCATTCGGTATAGTAGTTCTCGAGATATTAGAGGGTAGAGCTTTAACTATAAAGTGGAATATCTCAGGAACTACTGGTCCGATTTCGCCCATCAACAATACCAATCATTGTTACCATTAGCCATATAATCGTACAAAATTTCAAGTTTCTATCGCAATTATTTTTTGAGTTATCGTGGTAACGAGCGATTTCATGAAAAAAATGAAAAAATGAAAAAAAACTCTGTTTCCGGTGTTGGGTCGATCAAGTTTTGATGTAATCAGATAGATATCATGGTTATACATATTCTGGGAAAAAATTATTGAAATCGATCGAGTCGTTTAGCAGATATTCACAAAAAACGATTTTTGAGAAAACGCCATATCTCAGGAACCATCCAACCGATCAAGCTGAAATTTTGCACAAATTTGTATGTCATCAAAACCTATCATGAGCCAGAATTTCAGCCCTTTCGCGGGAATAGTCTTGGAGTTATTAACATGTTTCTGGACGAACACACACACATACATACACACGCACACACATACATACGGACATCGGCTAAAAATATCAAATGTCGGCGTTTCAGACCACCCTGAGTCATATTCATGCAAAATTGGAGAATCGAAAAAAAAGTGATTACAATGCTTCCATTCGGAAGCAAAAAGAAGCAAACACAATAAAAATTAATGAACAGGTCAAGCTAAGATGATTAAAAATATACACAGTGAAAACAAAATAAGGAATGATACCGGAAATTTGAAGTTTACGGCCAAGCCACAAGTGCATATTTGATTTGTACACTTCAGCTTGTCTTTTTCATTCATACACGGAGGTCCTGTACAATCAGAGTCTCCCTGGCAAGAATCTATTATTTGAAAAATACCTTCGGCATTGAAATATTGTAGACATAACAAATGAACTAATTGATCTGTTGGTAAAGTGACAGATCCACGAATACATACCCTTGGCGTTGATTAACGTCGCGCAGATAATCAAAAGACAACAAATAATCAATGTCTTCTGCAGAGCAGTCATATTGACAGAAACCTCAATGAGGTATTGTCAACAAAATGGGAATGAACAGCTTCAGAAAACCTGCTGTTCGCCACGTTATTACGCTCCTAGTAAATTCATTATTTGAAGTTCGCTAGTGTCATTGCGATAGTGGCAAAAGTGAATGCTAAGTGATATGAATAATTGTCTGTATTTTTTCGATTATGCACAGGATGAGTTAGTCATGACAATAATAAAAAAACACAACCCAGTTCATAAATTTGGTGTTAATGGAAAATGTATTCGGCAATCATTGATATAATGTGCTGATAAAATGGGGAACGTTGATATAACTTGCTAAATGGGTTTTTTTTATCATTGATTATTGCATATCATATACATTGCAGGGATTTCATTCTGTTCCATAACCCCATTATACAGTAGAGGATGGTAGGACAAAACGGATCAGGCGGGCAAAACGGACCGTAGGGCATAATGGACCACTGATAGAAAATTAAAATTGTTTTGATTTTTTTGATAGTTGTTGCTTCCAAATGGAAACAAAAACAAAAATTCAAAATCATTTGTGGTTTGAGGTCATTAGCAAATCTGATCAAATTGCGGTTCAACAACACTTTTTGTCTATGAAACCCCTGTGACGGTTATGATCCTGAAACTCACTTTTAATGCAACACATTCAGTGGTCCGTTTAGCCCGGCGGTCCGTTTTGTCCCACCCTCCCCTATTAATTGAGAGGCGGAAAGAATGACCAATGAAAAAATAGATCCGGAAAAAATAGACAAGAAAAAATGATCCAGGAAAACATAGACCACGGAAAAGTTCATGGGAAAATGGGCATGTATACTATATTTACAGAAATTAATTTTCGTTGTTTTTTTTTGTGCCCCTGGAATTATCTTCCTCAGTGAAAAAATATAGCACTTGAATAGTAATTACCATTCAACGTTTCAAATCGTTGCAACTTAGTCAGAAAATCTTACTAAACATCATATCGTTTTTCCTTCTCCGAATGGAAGCTTTGTAATCGTTCCAATGTAAGGTTTAGATTTTTTATGTTATATCGAACTTTTATTATTTAAAAAATCCAAAAATGCCATTTTTTGACCGTATCCGTTCGTATGTGTGAATATGTGTGTGTATGTAACACGGTCTTTCTTCAATTGCTCGCTAATGAATCGATGGAATTAAATCCGTTTTTGCTTCCGAATGGAAGCATTGTAATCACTTTTTTTTCGATTCTCCAATTTTGCATGAATATGACTCAGGGTGGTCTGAAACGCCGACATTTGATATTTTTAGCCGATGTCCGTATGTATGTGTGTGCGTGTGTATGTATGTGTGTGTGTTCGTCCAGAAACATGTTAATAACTCCAAGACTATTCCCGCGAAAGGGCTGAAATTCTGGCTCATGATAGGTTTTGATGACATACAAATTTGTGCAAAATTTCAGCTTGATCGGTTGGATGGTTCCTGAGATATGGCGTTTTCTCAAAAATCGTTTTTTGTGAATATCTGCTAAACGACTCGATCGATTTCAATAATTTTTTCCCAGAATATGTATAACCATGATATCTATCTGATTACATCAAAACTTGATCGACCCAA